>NC_091165.1:29372877-29386214 GCF_040958095.1 Procambarus clarkii | reverse complement strand
AATCGACTTATATGTAACATTGAAGGACTTTGCGGACGTAGGCACACCGTTTGTTTATGTCGGCTAACCTGACCATAACGGCTACCTCCACACAACGGGCACCTTTACGCAAGGGCTATCAGAGCATAATCAGCCATGCCATAATCACCGAACGACTGCTTGACTATAACGGCTACTTTATACCGTTTCTAACGAAACATTCCCATAGACCTTTGTTTGGTTGTCGTGAAATTTTGCCTAACAACCTATGGAGAGTTATTAAGGCCTGTGCCAGAAGCCTTAATAACCAATTAACAGGTATATATATATATACCCATCCTGAATATAGTTCAGTACACTCAGAGAATATACACTGATAAACGAGAATGCACCATAAGGTTTATATGTATATATATACTCCATTTTCTGAGTATTTATGTACCCAAAGCACATATTGTTTCAGTAGTGTCCTCTGAGTTAGTATGCATGAAATAAAAATGAGGAGACAGACACATATTTGAACTAAGTACTCAATTACATATCTATAATTTAAACTCAATAATACGTTAATATTGTTTATGAGGTGTAATAGGGAAATTATATAATTAAAAAATATAATAAAATAATATTATTAATATACTTTGGGATCCTATAATCTATTCTAATAGAACCCCCCAATGTATATCACATATTGGTATGATATCACCATTCTTCTTCTTCTGAAATATCTTACATTAGTATGATATCATACCTTGGTAAGATATTTCATCTTCTTTGGTGATAATAATTAGACTAGGGATGCTCTCTCTTTGTTGTAGAGGTAGCGACGACTCTGCCCCCAACAACCACCACTACCACCACCACTACCACCACTACCACCACTACCACAGTCCCGCCGCCGCCACCATTGGTGTATCGGGGACTACGATGACAACGCCAAGAACTTGACGGCGCCACTGTTAGTCAACACATCTCCAGATATCTCCAAGGGTGAGTCCAAATTTCTCATAGACGGGAGCGACCTGAATTGGACTTTTTAATATATATACAAAAAAAAAAGGTCCCCAGAATACAAAATCCGCTACACCTGACACCATATTACACTTAGGGGTTAAATTGGACCAGATATGAAGGGTGTGGGTCACAGGACTAAACACAGCCACAGGCTAAAGACAGTCACAGACTAATCCACCTCAAACTCCTGTTAACTAGGATTTTCCCTCAGCTTCCCATATAACAATCTTGATTAAGCTTTCCTGATAAGGACACTGTCCTCTGTGCCACACATCAGCAAGACCAGCATATTAAACCAGCCTGAGTGCCAGGGGAAAATCAACAGGGAATACATATGCTTGTGTGAGTTGGTGTTGCAGTATTTTGGCGATTACAACAGGGATTTGAGTGAGTCAAAGTGAGGGTTTATAGTGACTTTAAGTGAGAGGTTTGAGTAGGTAGGGGAGTGTTTAGATGGGTGTGTGTGTGATGGTATGAGTGAGTGACTGAGTGAGTCTTTGATGTGATTGCAGGAGAGAGTGTTGGTGAGGGATTAAATGAGTAGTAGGGAAGTGTTTGAGTGAGCGTATGAAAGGGTTCAGTGATTATAACGGAGGGTTTCGAGGGCCTGTTGGCGAGGGGGTTCATATCGACTCAAATTCCTCAATATATATATATATATATATATAGATATATATATATATAATATATATATATATATATATATATATATATATATAGATATATATATATATATATATATATATATAACCTACGCTTGAAACAATCCACTGATCCACGTCAATTACGTTACCCTGTAAACTGTTCCATAAATCAACCCTCCTGTTTCCATACCACTATATACTGAGGTCTACCCCTGAGTGTAAACCTTTCAAATTTATATCAATTGCTCAATTTTCAAATGTTGTTTCAATCTTTGTTCGCATATTAGTAGGTAAAACATTTGGAAATGCTCAAATATACATTTCCTTAAGTGGCTCACGATATGCTACACCTGAGATGTGTATACAGCGAGATGTATACCCCCATTTCTTGGTGTGTATTTACACTGAGAGTTTAAATTTAGTTTTGGGCAATGTTCAGGTGTAGAGTATACCTCGCTGGTTGGGCAGTATATTGTGGTGGCCATGATATACCCTCCAAAGGTTGATATGTCCTCAGCCCAACACTAAACGCATCATAAACACTAAGCCAATTCTCGCTAATCCAGCAACATCGCCGGTCATCGGCAGTACAACAATTAGCGAAATTGGTTTACAAAATTACTGGACTCGAGTTCGATTCTCTGGCTGGGCGAAGCTCCTGGGTGTAACGCCTCGTTACACTCAGGAGCAAGACAAGCTGTTGTGGCTTGCATCCCGAGATTTGCAACAATGGGTAAACGAAAATTGAAGACTACGTCTTTGGGAGCTTTCGTATCACAGACGAGCACAGACGAACACAGACGAGCACAGACGAGCACAGACTGAAGACGTGTTGAGCCATAGTGTGAGTGTGCCTCAGAATGCGTTTCTGATTCGTGATTTTTAGTCGCCGTAAATCGTGAATTTTAGTCGTTGTAAATCGTGAATTTTAGTCGTTGTAAATCGTGAATTTTAGTCGTTGTAAATCGTGAATTTTAGTCGTTGTAAATCGTGAATTTTAGTCGTTGTAAATCGTGAATTTTAGTCGTTGTAAATCGTGAATTTTAGTCGTTGTAAATCGTGAATTTTAGTCGTTGTAAATCGTGAATTTTAGTCGTTGTAAATCGTGAATTTTAGTCGTTGTAAATCGTGAATTTTAGTCGTTGTAAATCGTGAATTTTAGTCGTTGTAAATCGTGAATTTTAGTCGTTGTAAATCGTGAATTTAGTCGTTGTAAATCGTGAATTTTAGTCGTTGTAAATCGTGAATTTTAGTCGTTGTAAATCGTGAATTTTAGTCGTTAGGATTCGTGAATTTTAGTCGTTGTAAATCGTGAATTTTATTCGTTGTAAATCGTGAATTTTAGTCGTTGTAAATCGTGAATTTTAGTCGTTGTAAATCGTGAATTTTAGTCGTTGTAAATCGTGAATTTTAGGGAATTTTAGTCGCAGTCGTTTTCCCCTCCTCCTCTCCTTCTCCTCTTCCAACTACCAGCTCTAAAAAACAAAGATAAACAAATGCTCATTTAGGTCAGCGATTGAATAACCCCCGTAGTAATACACCAGTTTTTTTTTTTATTATAATTTTCTACCACAAACGTGGCCACACATTTACAATGCTAATCAGCTTATATACATTTCCTTCTGTCCTCCATGGACAGGGTTAAATGGAGGGGGACAGGGTTAAATTCACCAATGGGGGGATATAGTCATTTAGGGGGGGAATTCTGAAATGTTGAAACCTGCAGTAAGTCTCCATTTATCAATAGTTGACTTGATTTAATATATACTGAAGCGATGGTGAAACTGTTAATACCTACTCTTTAGCTGATCCACGGAAATTGATTTTCACAAAGACTCAGATTCACTGTAAAGTAATTATTTAAAGTAAATAATAATCCAAAAAGACTTTTTGGAACACTCGCAAATGCATAAGTTTAATCTAGCATAATGCACAATTAAATCGTAAAATTCAGTATTTTTCTAAAATATTGAGACTGTGAGATGGGATTGAACTTTCACCCACGAACTCTCGAAGGAATGTATAATTGTTTCATCTCATTTGTCTTGTGAAAACTCCTGTGTTAATGGAAGTCAAGTCCATGGGATTTAAGTCCATGTAAGTCAAGTCCACGGGAATAATTACACGATTTGTGACACTTCCTGATAACCGATAACACTTGCGATTAGCAGGTGTATGGGGGTACTATGGCAGGTGTGTGTGGGGTGCTAGCAAGTGTGTGTGGGTGCTGACTGGTGTGTGTGGGTACTATAGCAGGTGTGTGTGGGGTACTAACAGGTGTTTATGAGTACTAGCAGATGTGACGGAGTACCTGGAGATACAGTGTATTGATAGCTACACTTGTTAGACTACAGGGATGGTAACTCGGTACGGGACACTATAGTCTGTAGAACACATCGTTTATGCCTTGAAAAAATACTAATACCGAGGTATTGCGGTGGTAACACTGTAAATATTACCAAAAATGTAAGGTTGGCACTCCTGTCGAGACACTATAATGTCAATACTGTCCGGATTAAAAACGCTCTGGGAAGCCAACTATTACTGTCCAACCTCCAGACTAAAATCGGATAAATCATTACCTTAAAAACCGACTATTGCAAGTGGCCCAATACCACTTGGCTCCACAGACCAGAAGCCAGAAAGAGATGTTCTGTCAACCCCCCAAAAAATATATCATAAAGCATGTATCTTTCAAAATACTGAATCAGCTGAAAATACTGTAAACCTTAAACAACAAAAAATTATATACTTTTTTAGCAAAGAATAAAGTGCCTTAATATAGGTTAGGTAGATTGATTGGGTTCTTGAAACCTGTACATCTTTACTGAAATATGGCAGCTTTGTATACATTTATTAAACAGGTTTGTAAACTCCGAATCACTACGAGGTAGTTTATAACAATAACAACCTTGGGTTATGATGTTCCAAAACTCGTAAACTGTTTGATAAATAGTTTACGTCTTAATTGCTGAAGGATGTAGAGGCTTCGTTAGTTGTTGCAACATAAATGCTTAATGAATCCTGGTCCTGGATTGGGTAAAACAGTTGCATTTTTAACGTAGTGGTAAGTCAGAAGAACAGGCTAATTCAGAGCAGGTACACGCATATCAGTTTCGGCATCTGCATACGTTGGACCAGACTAGCAGAAAGTTCATTAGCATAGTCAGACGAAACAGTTAGTTCCTGAAGTATAATTGGTTTGGGGGTACACACACACACATCACCCTAAGTTTAGGGCATCGCACCATTCTAAGTTAGGGCACCAGAGCACCTTAACTGACTCGTGGAGGCCCTCAGGAGTAATTCTGGATTTAGTTTAATGTTTCTGAGTCACAGGTGTTGGTGATAGTGATGGTCTGACCTCAGTGATGGTGATTTTCTGACCTTGATGATGGGTTGACGTCGTCACTTCCGGGGGATGATTGTTGGCGTAGTGTGTGGTGGTGGTGATGGTGAGAGATATTGTGATGTGGGGCTGTGATATGTGGGTGGATGGTGATGTGGTGGGGTAGGGGGGAGGGGATAGTGATGTGTGTGTGGAAAGATAAGACAGGATGATACAACTCAGTGATGCTGATAACATTGTTATTGAGACTACAGTTAGATAGCCCAACACCATCATGATGAAATTGTGGATGTACAATTATGACGTGAAACCACTATTGGCTTGTTACATTAGGGGTGATAACATCATGAGTTTGTTATATTAGGGGTGATAACACAATGGGTTTGTTACATTAAGGGGTGATAACACAATGAGTTTGTTACATTAGGGGTGATAACACCCAATGTGCGCTACATTAAAGGTGATAACACCATGGGTTTGTTATATTAGCTGTGATAACACCATGGATTTGTTACATTAAGGGAGATAACACCATGGGTTTTGTTACATTAAGGGTGATAACCTCATGGATTTGTTACATCAGGGGGTCATCAATCATAAGATAACATTGACGCATAATAACACTGTATACATGCTAACGCTTTTCTGGGTTAAGACTGAATTTTTTAGACGTTAAGACTTTATGATAAAAAAATAAGGGAATTGTAATATTCCATATAGGTCAATAGTAGGTAAATATCTTTAAATTGTAGATAACACTGAGTAACATGCTGGTGGTGTGAGTAACATGAGTAACCTGATGAGTATCCTATGGATGGGTGACATTTGCGATACCAAGTGCTGTGATGCAAAATATGAGTGATAACACAGGGAATATTAAAACAGAGACTACAAATACAATATACACAGATGGGTATATTATTGTACACAGGCGGTAGTATTGTATAAAGGGGTGAATATCAATGCCAGCAGAGTTTGGTAGATAGTGTGTGTGTGATTATTATGGTCGAGGGTTCGAGGTGGTAATATCAGAAAGTGAACTGTTTTTCATATAGAATCGAAGTACCTTAAGTTCACGTTGCAATAGGTCGTATAGGGATTGATGAAAGGGTTCAACAAGACTATCTCTCCTATATTATTTGAATTAAAGAACAGAAGAAGCAGTTTTAAGGTTCCCCTTGCATCATGCAAGATAGCTCCTATTTACAGGAAATAGTGAAATAGTGAAATACAGCCAAAAGAGTATAATACATAATACAAGTTTCCTACTTTTTTTTAAGCTTAAGCCTATTGTGCACTAACCTGCTCTTTTATCATGAAAAAAGAGTGTAACTTTTCTTCATCCCTTCTCTTGTGCTGCTCTGCTGGTGTCCGGTTACGTCTGCTGCTGAATGGTACTCTCTGCTGTTTTCCTGCACTGTCTGCTGTGTGTGGTGCTCTGCTGTTTATGTGTGTGTGGTGACGCCTCCAGGACCTGACGTCCAGTCCGCTCCCTCCCGGGATCACCATTACGGCAACAGAAAATCTAAAAACATAGCTAGGATTAACCTTTTAGACAATAAAACAAGTAAGACCATCCCACATTCGTATATGGGTGATTCTAGCCTTGGCTTGCTTAGCATGCAGTTCTGTTGTTAAGGGGGCCCGCTTCTTGCTTTTCTGTATTCTGAGTTGCACTTCCTATCAGTCTGAAATAGTCTCGGTTTTCCATCTTTCTTTCCTCCCAAATATCAAGACGTTGATCCATGTTGTTTAGATAAAAAAAGGAATACTTAATGTAGCTTAGGAACTAGATTAAAGCCTTCGTATGGTACAGGAGGTTGCACGCTAGCATGCTTGAATGATTGCAATATTTGTGTTGCTTAAGGTAGTGGTTAGAGATCGCAGGGATCGCCTGAGGTTCGAAGTGGAAAGCAACGATATCCAGATATCTAACTTACATTGATCGCAACACTCACTCAGTGAGGTTTAGGCAACCCCCCCCTCCATTAGGTTCAGTCAGTAATTACACGGGTGACCGCACGTTCAGCCACGACTTTGATTTGAGGGAACTCATCAAACGTATAAGACTATGTGTCCTGCATAGTGGTATACCAGTATACCCCGTATATCCTGGCTAGTGGTATACCAGTATACCTCGTAGTCTTGGTCAATTTCGCCAGAAGTATGTATCCAAAAAAGTATCTCCGGCACATCTCCAGCAAATTTTGCTGAAGCTCATATCATAGATGTGCATCATACAACCAATTATAATACCTTTATATATTATAAATCTCCATAATCACAGGAAATCTGGCACCACCTTCCACTCCGTCCATAACAAAAACTGAGAGAGTTAGGCTTCTACAGAACTATACAAGAGAAAGGAGAAGAAATACGATAAAAAACATACATAATTATTAGTCACTGAGGAAATTGTACTCAAACGAAACTTTCGTTATGAACAGGGAAAGATTAAGTGTGTGTGTGTGTGTGTGTGTGTGTGTGTGTGTGTGTGTGTGTGTGTGTGTGTGTGTGTGTGTGTGTGTGTGTGTGTGTGTGTGTGTGTGTGTGTGTGTGTGTGTGTGTGTGTGTGTGTGTGTGTGTGTGTGTGTGTGTGTGTGTGTGTGTGTGTGTGTGTGTGTGTGTGTGTGTGTGTGTGTGTGTGTGTGTGTGTGTGTGTGTGTGTGTGTGGGTAACTAGAAAATCGGTTGAGTGATGGTCATCTAGAGAGAACACTTGTTATGTGCAATAGTAGTGTGCTAGTGGGATGAGATATAGAGGCGTTGGTATAACATGTAAATTTCAAATAAAATTGTCAGGAGTAGGTATTATGAACAGAAGTAGCGTGAGGTATTGCAAATGTATTTGATTGGCTACTGAAAGGCCCTTGAGCTGATATGTTCGACTTACAAGCACGTATAGGTGAAATCTACTTGTAGGTTATTTCACCAGTGAACAAAAAAAAAAAAAACGTTTTCGTGGATAATTCATTTATGCATCCATGTACACGCACACACGCAATCGTGTGAGTCAACACACACACACAAGCATAATTTCACAAGCACAGCATGTCTGTACACACGCTAACACACATACACACACGCATAATCGCTTAACAAACACACCTTTACAAGTTCATTGACACACACCCACATATCGGTTAACATACACACAAACACACATTCATACACATTAACATGAAAACCTCTCCGTAATAATAATAATAATATTAACTACTTTACAATAAGATTTCTTTAAAACGACAACGACAAAACACCTCTCACTAGCACTTAATTTCCTTAATTAATTCTTGACTCTTACACGTCTTAAAAAAAAAACATTTGATGTTAATCAGCAATAATATCACCTGTTTATTTCAGGTTACGAAACAAGAGCCACATGCGAGGCAGGTGTCATGGCTCTGCTGTTAAGTCAACATCTGTGGCTTCGAGATTTGTTCCTCTAGCTGACCATCTGATTAGCGTCGCCTAGAGACTCCCTCATCGTTCATCCATTCCTTCACCACAGCGGAAAAAAATCCTTCAGAGGCGACAGGACATATGGCCATCAGAATCAGGACATTGAAGTCGTATCACCTCACCTCTCTCACTCCAAAGGAAAGGATACTTATCACAGTGTTATTATCTATAAGACAGTGTAAGTCTAGAGCCTCTACAGAGTCTGGGTTGGTATCCAGAAACCTCATGATATCAGATATGTTATCAAGGCATCGGAACCGCAGTAAAAACCCACACAGATTCCTCTCAAAGTATGTTTATGACAGCAGACCATTTCCAAACGTCGCCTGACGACTCAGATAATCCGTAATCACTGACCTGACAATTAACAACGAAAATCCTGGGTGTTGAGAAAATACAATATATTGGGCAGACTTGTACTCCAGCTACGTATATGACCAGAACACTCTCAGTTACGTGATGTAACAGAGCTGATACAGACAGCAGGAAAAAAAACTGTTTATTTGTTGCGTTCGTGGAGGCTGCTCATCGTATGCTCATCTTGAGAATATTTGCTAGTTTATGTACGAATTTGGGTCATTTATGCCAAGCATATGATAACTCTGGTCTGTGTTAATATTGCCGGCCTTCACACCCCTCATCAGACCCAGGATGATTCATTAGTTGGATGATATCTAAATCGTTGTTGTGCATGTGTTGATGAATTCAGGTTTTGATGATGATGGGCAGCATATTCGTCGGTTCGAGACCCATAAACTGGTACTAAAACATTCGTGTGGATGAGTATGACTATTATAACTCGCACTAAATAGTCTTGTTAAATATTGGCAGTTTATTTGAGTCATCTTTAACACCAAAATCATAAAACCTGTGGTTAAAATCTATATTTTTTATTATTAAAGGGAATTAGGAAAAGTTTGTGAAAAATAAAAGTTTGCATTATGTAAAGGTAAGTAATAATTTCACATTAATTTGTGTTAATTTAAATATGTCTAATATGTTTTCTTCCTTCGTATTGCTTTCACCATGAATCCCTTGGTATAATCCCTGGGTATAATCCCCGGGTATAATCTCCGGGTATAATCCCCGGATATAATCCCCGGGTATATTCCCAGGGGTATAATAATCTTTATCTCTTATTGTCAGACTGTGTCCGTTTTCCTGTCTGTTCTATATCGTTTGTATGCCTCTCTCTCTCTCTCTCTCTCTCTCTCTCTCTCTCTCTCTCTCTCTCTCTCTCTCTCTCTCTCTCTCTCTCTCTCTCTCTCTCTCTCTCTCTCTCTCTCTCTTTCTCTCTCTCTCTCTCTCTCTCTCTCTCTCTCTCTCTCTCTCTCTCTCTCTCTCTCTCTCTCTCTCTCTCTCTCTCTCTCTCTCTCTCTCTCTCCTTCTCTCTCTCTCTCTCTCTCTCTCTCTCTCTCTCTCTCTCTCTCTCTCTCTCTCTCTCTCTCTCTCTCTCTCTCTCTCTCTCTCTCTCTCTCTCTCTCTCTCTCTCTCTCTCTCTCACCTCTCATTTGCCATTTTCCTGACATTTAATCTCTCTCGCCTTCTGTTTTTTACACAAAAATGTTTCCTATGAACCCTTTGAGTACAATAAATACTAATTTCTTAATTACTTAGCAGAATTAAATTAATATAATTTGTCATTACCAGAACAAAATTAGCCAATTCCTGTGAAAATGGACGAGAAACTAACAGTTATCAATCCAACATTAACTGTGACCCTCCACCCCTTTCCCCATTTAATTTTTTTTGTATAAAAAAGACCATTTTATTGTATAAAGACCATTTTCTTTCAACAGTCTCTACACACGATGTTAATATTGTAATTGTACATATAATTAACAAATTAAAACGCATGCATTGGCATCAGGTATATTCATCGTTATTGTCAGGGAGTAGCGTTTTTTACTGAGTGTGTTTTATATATATATATATATGTATGTAAAAGTTCATAATAAACTAGCACAGTGGGAGACATTACGGAGGAGTACCTACTGGAACATTAGGAAGAAGCAGCTCCTGAAACATTACCGAGAATCTACTTCTGAAGCGAAACTACATAACAAGTGACTCCTGTAACGAAATTAATGAAAAAAAGAAACATCATTGGTCCTTTCAGTGTGTGTGCAAGGCTGTATGTATCCCGACAATACATACCATATGTACCAGATGTGTAGAGAGAGAACTAGAGGATACAGAGACTATTTTGCTATAAATGTTTATATATATATGTAAATATATATATATATAAATATATATTATAATAAAAAATCTTTTTCCAGATGGGAACATTTGGTTTTATTGGCCTAGTCTGGGGCCCTTCAAGGGGCTGAAGCACCAGGAGGGAGTGCTAGCGAGGATGGGACGGAAGTGGGACGGTGGGAGAGGGATGTGGGTCGGGGGAGGGGAAAAGAATGGACGGGTTAAGGGAAAGAAAGTGGTGGGAGAGGAGAGAGGACAACTGGAAAAAAGTTTGAGGGGAAATAAAGAAGTTTTGCGAGAGAATATATTTTTTTCACGTAATTTATTCTTTGCTTTTCCTTTTTTCTCTATTCGTTATCTACATTAACTTGATCTTTCCTTTAACTTTCACTTTTTACTGTGGTTCTGTTTAAGATATTAATATATATATATATATATATATATATATATATATATATATATATATATATATATATATATATATATATATATTATATAATTATATATATATATATATATTAATATATAATATATATATATATATATATATATATATATATATATATATATATATATATATATATATATATATATATATATATATATGCGAACAAGCCTGAATGGTCCCCAGGACAATATGCAACTGAAAACTCACACCCCAGAAGTGACTCGAACCCATACTCCCAGGTGCAACGCAACTGGTATGTACAAGACGCCTTAATCCACTTGACCATCACGACCGGACAAAATGAGGTGATAGCCGAGGCTATTTGAACCACCCCACCGCCGGCACTCGGATAGTAATCTTGGGCATAGCATTTTACCAAATCACCTCATTCTTTGGGGCACACGTGAGGAACACAAATGCGAACAAGCCTGAATGGTCCCCAGGACAATATGCAACTGAAAACTCACACCCCAGAAGTGACTCGAACCCATACTCCCAGGTGCAACGCAACTGGTATGTACAAGACGCCTTAATCCACTTGACCATCACGACCGGACAAAATGAGGTGATAGCCGAGGCTATTTGAACCACCCCACCGCCGGCACTCGGATAGTAATCTTGGGCATAGCATTTTACCAAATCACCTCATTCTTTGGGGCACACATGAGGAACACAAATGCGAACAAGCCTGAATGGTCCCCAGGACAATATGCAACTGAAAACTCACACCCCAGAAGTGACTCGAACCCATACTCCCAGGTGCAACGCAACTGGTATGTACAAGACGCCTTAATCCACTTGACCATCACGACCGGACAAAATGAGGTGATAGCCGAGGCTATTTGAACCACCCCACCGCCGGCACTCGGATAGTAATCTTGGGCATAGCATTTTACCAAATCACCTCATTCTTTGGGGCACACGTGAGGAACACAAATGCGAACAAGCCTGAATGGTCCCCAGGACAATTGTTATATATATTATATATATATATTTGTTATATATATATATATATATATTATATATTAATATATATATATATATTATATATTAATATATATATATATATATATATATTAATATATATATATATATATATATATATATATATATATATATATATATATATATATATATATATATATATATATATATAAGGGGAAATGTTTGCAATTATTTAATGAATAGTCTATATATACAAAGCATATAGTGTTTCGTAGCAGAATTACACTTCTTTTCTCTTACATAAAACGATAATTAAAAATTTAACAATTATTACACAATGGGCAAAAATCAAGAAATTTTAGTAGCAACACAATTTTTCTCCCAGAGATGTTGATACAACCGAAAACTAGAGGCGAAAGCACTTCAAGGACAGCCAGTGTCATCACTTACTACCACCAACGTCCCCAAATAAATCATTATTTACGACTAATGTTTACAAATCTGATAATATTATCTGCCTTTAATCTCTCACAAGAATGAGAAAGAGATTAATCATTTGACTAATCACAGATGATTAATCATAGTTTTGTACTTTTTTGCTCACATTACACAGTTTCTCAACCTCTTCGTTGCCTATTTAATTCCTAATGAAATTCAATCTTAGGGGGCACCCTTCTGCTACTTGAGATTGAATAGTGGTAAAATTAGATCCCTTTTCACAATGTTTTCGACCAAATCTTGTTGAGTCCCATTTATAATGTAATACTTATGTATGGGTGGTAGCAACCAGATACAGATTTGATGAGTGGCAAATGAAACAAACCCATTTACTGATGGTTCTAGCACCTTGAGCGGATCTCAGACATCCTTAATTGATAAATATATTGGTTGCCACTACTAGGTACCAGAGTTGATGGCGTACAGCGGAAGCAGCGAGGCAAGGACTTCAACAGTGAGATTAACAGCTTCTGAAGCTATAACCAGCAAATAGCAGGTTTACCAGACCACACACAAGAAGGTGTAGGGACGACGACGTTTCGGTCCGTCCTGGACTATTCTCAAGTCGACGTGTGTGTGTGTGGTCTGATCAACATATTTTAGCCACGTTATTGTGACTCATCGCCAGCAAATAGCAGCTTCAGAATATAACAAATTCTTTGGTTTGTTATTTGTGAACTACGACTCGAACTCTCAGGTAATCTTGTTAACACTATTTATTTTCTTTAATATATTAAAAGATGTCAATAATGCCACAACTTTTATAATAATATATGAACCATGAAGAGTAATACTGT
>NC_091165.1:29337877-29367877 GCF_040958095.1 Procambarus clarkii | reverse complement strand
ATTGAAGCGTTGATCTGTTCAACAGGCCGTCCCCTGAGGGTCAAACATGCGACGGACTATCGCTAACGACGCCTTTCCAACACCTCATTAACGCAAATTTTAGCTTCTGCCTTAACACACACACCCTCTCCAGACACGCTACGAGGAACTAGAGAATAATACTAGAATAATACAGAGATGTAACATCAATATACATTGCTTAATCGTTGATGCGGAAGGAACGTTTGATTGAAAGAGTCTCACTATGAGAGATTCGAACCTTAGAGTGCCAGGAGCAATGAAAGCACTGACTGCCAAGGACTTTGGTGGTGGTCACTTTGGTCAGGGTATTGAACTTCTCAGTGGTTTCATTGTTTCTCCTGTCAGTCTAAGGTTCGAATCTTTCACGGAGAAGAGTTTTTCTGATACATTCGGCTTGTGGGTTTATAAAGCAGTCGGCATCACTAACAAGTCGATGCCGACTGTTTTAACGGTGATTCGCAGTGTCAACTAAGTACAGTGACTGCCGTAGCAGTACTTTTTATCAACAAGCTTAAAATGACCGCCTCAGTACAGCTCATAAATGTCACAATAGGTTCAGCTGTAGTAAGGCTCATAAAAGCCACTAGGCTCAAAATAACAGCTTAAATTTAGCTCATGCGTGACAATAGGTTCCATATGACAGCTTTAAAGAAATCTCGTGCACGTCAGTAGGTTAAAAAAAAAGTCTCACTCAGAAATACAAAAAAAATTTCAACACATTCTTTCTGAACGCAATTTATTGTTACAAAAGCACACAATGAAGTTTGCTAACAAATCAACTAATTCTTCACCCCCCCCCCTGATTTTGCAACAGGTTGTTGCAGACGCATGCAACACGTGTCAACCATCGCTGTTATCTTGGGGAGGTATAATCCAATGTTTGTTATTCTGATCTAGCTGGCTTCAATAATGGATATCCAGGTTTTTCAGTCGATTATTCAACAATTTTTCAAGTTCTATCAAACCTAACTCACCACTGGTACAAAACATATCATTGTTACTAGCGACAGAATTGAATTGACGGAGGCAATTGGTTTCTGACTGAATTTGAGAGAAAACAATATTAAAAACTTACTTTTAAAAATACACACATGGAACGAGGCTATAAAGACAGCATTAACCCAATGTTTAGAATCAGTAAAAAAAGCTACTTTAAACTAACCAATGGATCTACAACCTCTACTGGCTCTGACACTGCGCATTTCCCTTCTCAGAAAAGACAATACAATATTTTGGAACACATCGGCTACTTTCATTTCCTTCTGAATGCGGTTATCAGACAGAATCAATTATTAATGATTACTATTCTGTTGTCTGCTGTGTTTCAACCCATAAACGAATAGTTAAATGCAGTGTTAACACGCCTACGTTGTTTGAGTTTGATGCTCTGTTTATACAGCAACAATGTTCTGGTATGCTAACACGCCAGCAGCACTACACGGCTCTATAGAGTTCTGTCTGTTAACACAACTACATGGCTCCCGTCAGTGGCTCTGTTTGTTTACATAGTTTCTCAGCTCTGGTCTGTCCCACCAACTTAAGCTGAGTTTAAGACTTCTATATATCTCTAAATATTATATTAATCAAACATATCACTCTAATGTTTGATAAAAAACATTAATATAATTTAAGCCATATAGTTTCTTGCCAGGAATTTTCCAATCTATTTATCTATATCTGTCTATTTTATTATGAACCAGTATAGAATGGAGGCTGTCTTCTAGTAATGTATTGTTGTCTATTCTCACACTTTGTAAAATTAATGAAAATCTATGAAAAGGTTCCATACAGAAGGCTACAGAAACAAACCTGAGATGAAAACAGAAATAACTAATAGTGTGGTAGACTAGATAAGAAATTACTTATCCAATAGTAAACAATAGAGTAGTGATAAGAGTAGATAAATCAGAAATGCGGGAAGTATTCATCAAGAGTCAGTGTTAGGTATCTAGGTATCTTCTAGGTATCAAAAGAAGCAAGAGGGTCTGGAATCATTGCTGAAAATCAGAGGGAGAGGGAAGGGGTCTTCAAGGTGTTGAATCTCTTTTTGCTTGAATATATAAGTGAGCACACCTGTGACCCTTTGTTTTCAGTCCTTCAGGTACTCCTTTTCACAGTTCACTGTCTTTTACACATAATTCAAATTTACTGGGAAATGATGTACACAAGACGGAGAGAAAAGAGATGGAGAATGAGAACCACTTGAATAAAGATATCAAGATATTTTAAATCTAGAATCTGATTTACCACCATTAATGATAACGGAACACACAATCCCACAGGAAAGACTAACCCAAATTAGAGACAACAAAAGAAATAACCAATTAAAGAGGAATTTCATGCAATGTAGCACTCTGTAGATCCCATCCTAAAGTACTGAATCCCACCCTGCATAAGGCAGAGCCTCCAAGATTGTTGAATTATGTCTGCTGTAATGCAAAACAAACAAAAGAGAAAATGGAGAAAGTCAAGATCAACCGAAATATTCAGATGAGTTTTACTAACAGGCATCTCATGCAAATTTCAAGAAAGGTTGATCCGGTGCTGTCATGTACCCTTTGTAAACAAAATAATCTTATCAACAAAACGACAATTTTCTAATCCATTGTGGAGTTGCCTCGTCATAAAAGATTAAAAGTGCCTTATGGAATCTTGTCTCATAACCTGTTCCTTCCCTGGAAACACAAACCGAAACTGTCTCTATTTTCCGTTTGTTACAACTTGTAATAAAGTGGTTATATCTTGGCTTAACGTGTTTATGACGTATTAGAACGTTGTTACAACTTGCTATATTGATTGTTATAACTGGTTAGGAGGTGTTAAAACTTGTTCGAACGTTGTACCAACGTCGTAGTTTCGGTGTGTGTTTGGAGGGTTACGAACAGCTCCAATTTTGACATAGGTCAACCAGATACTCATATACGTCGCCAAAACTGCTTTAGAAGTCATCCACGTGGCTGAAAAAACGATCATCCACATAGCAGTAAAGGTCATCCACATGGCTGTGACTTCCACAGTTTCCATCCAGTGGATGAGAATGTAACTTTGATCCTTTAAGGCTCCATGAATGTTGCGTGACAAAAGGTCATTAACTATTAACAACATCACCCATAAAGCAATGGGACAAAATGAAATATGGATATTTTAACCTAATGGGCACAATGATTTGCCACCTGACAGTCACTGCTGCTGTTTGAAAGTTACGTATAAATTGCATGACATTTTTAGGTACGAAATATAACTCAGAATAGATCATATGAGTGCCTTTAACTTTAAGGTTTTACTTTAACTCCAGTGTTATTTTTTGGAGACCTAACCTACCATAACCTAACCTAACCAAACCGAACCTAATTTAACCCAACTTAACCTAATCTAACCTAACATAATATAATCTAACACAACTTAACCTAAGTAACATAACCTAACATTACCTAACCTAGCCAAAGTTTGGGTAGGGTCATTTACCAATCAACCTTTTTGATGCAAATAGGACGTTTCCTATTTAGTAAATTTTTCATTTATAAAAATCGTTGCAAAATGTATTGATCATTAAATACCTCTCACTTCTATAATTGCTTAATTCTATATATAATATTACAATGGTCTCAGGATGATCTAAAAAAAACATAAAATCCTATATAAATCAAAAGCTCCCAATTCTAGCTGAAATAGGTATGAACAATTCAATCAGAATTTGATTCACAATCGAACATTGCCTATAAATTAAAAAAAAAAAAAAACATTCCAATTCTGGGTTAATTTTTAAGCATTTATCGATTGCCATTTTCATTAATGAACAATCAAGTGATCAATATATTAATCAAACCCCTTTTTCAAATAGTTTTATACATAATTTTCAATTATCCGTATGTATAGTTTTTCAAGTATTTGTTGGTATAATTTTTAAGTACTTGTTTGCATAGTTTTCATGTATTAAAATTAGAAAATGTATATTTTTTGCTTTCAAAAGTTAAATATATTTTATATTTCCTGGACCTAAAATGCTGTTGCTGAGAGCGTTCAACTCTCCAGTGACCAACACTCCATCACAAAAATCTTTTTGAAGTTCAAAATATTTTTTTTTTCACTTTCACAACTTTTTCGAACGTTCGAATATTTAGTTTCATACTTTCCAGTACTCACTATATTACGTTATGAGCTTCGTGGTCATAAACTTTTGCAGATACTTATAGCTATATAACAAGGCTGAAAAATATATCTATGATCTAACTCTCACGACTTTAAGACGTGATTTGATAAGTCTTGTCAAGTCACGACTTTAAGACGTGACTTGATAAGTCTTGTCATTATTTCATAAGTCTTGGCTCTACTTTGGTGAGTCTAGTCAATACCTGGTAAGTCTTTTCACTAGTTGGTAAGTCTTTTCACTACTTGGTAAGTCTTTTCACTAGTTAGTAAGTCATTTCACTACTTGATAAGTCTTTTCACTACTTGATAAAGGTTCTGGATGGACTAAAGTGACGTTAAATCAGAATAACATCAGCCTTAGATAAACGTCAGATCAAAATACGATTAACAATACATCAACGTAAAATCAACATTAAACTAACATATATTCGAAAACTAAATTAACGTAAATTAGCATAGGATCAACGTTAAATTAACGTAAGTTAAATGTTTCAAATCACCGTAAAATCTCTGTTGATTTAACTGAACGCGATACACTTGGATACAGTGTCCGCTGGATAGTAGACGCCGTATAAAAACTAAATGCGTTTTAACACAACATCTCTACCAGTTAACCATTATGACCCATAAAAACGAGTCATGCCAACGCACTTGCCAATTAACGCTGTTTTATCGCAAACGATCATGCAAGGCGTTTTCTGCTAGTTTATAGCTAGTAAAAACTCTCTTTTCGTCGTATATTTAATTATAATCAAAATAGTTGTTTTTTGTTTAAATAAGTTTGATAGATAAACGTTCTTTAAAAGTCGTGTTGGTTTAATAATGCAACTTTGAACTGAAGTAATGTTTATTTTTGTTATATATATATATATATCTATATATATATATATATATATATATATATATATATATATAATATATATATATATATTCTAATTGTTATCCTTCAAGATTCAAATGTCAAGGGAATATTTCCCATGAATATATATAGATGGCAAACATGTAGCAAACGTTATCAAATGTATCATGGGTAGGGAGATTAATGGACGCATGTAGGACTCAATTCAACATCATGAAGGATGATAGCAGATGCCGACGACACTCTTTCTGAGTGTGTGTGTGTGTGTGTGAGTGTGTGTGTGTGTGTGTGTGTGTGTGTGTGTGTGTGTGAGTGTGTGTGTGTGTGTGTGAGTGTGTGTATTAACTGTATGCACACACCTGGTACACTTCGCGAGACACAAAAGATCCTGGGAGTTTATCTCCTCAACAGCCTCACTAAATCTCTCGCTATTTACTCCTTTTTTCCAGAACTTCTGTTTCTCATTTATTTGCAAGTGTTTAAAGGGTGTGTTGTCGTGAGAGAGAGAGAGAGAGAGAGAGAGAGAGAGAGAGAGAGAGAGAGAGAGAGAGAGAGAGAGAGAGAGAGAGAGAGAGAGAGAGAGAGAGAGAGAGAGAGAGAGAGAGAGAGAGAGAGAGAGACGGGGTAGGAGATACGACCTGCAACTCGCATGCGTTCTTGCAGGTCGGGTCGTCCACTAGTGGAGCTGCTATTCATCTACTATTCATCCAGCCCCTGACGTCATACATCCATCAAGCTCGTGTCATCCACTTATCCATCGCAAGTCATCCATCTGGAAACAAACGAGATCTAATCGTTCTGCCAACGCCATCTACTCACCCTGTCTACGTTATCTACTCATCCTGTCCTACGTCCATCTACTCGTCCAGTCTACGTCTTTCACGTACAAGGTTTACGACATTCCATTCCTCGCGTTTTTTTCATAAAATGCTAAACATTTATTATCTCGGGATAACGTCGGTTAAATTTATCCTAAATAATCCAACACACAAGGTTTGGTGTATCCATCGTCATGACGCGATGAACTCTGTTTTCGTCTCTAAATTCCCGCCATATTTTCTTCCTGTAATGACCTCATTAGAGGACAAAGTTTAGACGTGACCTCACGGATCGCAACTCTGAAATACCTGACAAAGAGTGTAGGTGTTTAGTTATAAAGCTCTGGCGACAACCCCCATTAGGTTAAGACCTCAGTCTTGAAAATCCAGAGAGTTTTCCTGATGGTAGTGTACTCACCAAGTTGCGGGGGTTGAGCTTTGGCTCTTTGGTCAAGCCTCTCAACTGTCAATCAACTGGTGTACAGATTCTGGAGTCTATTGGGGTGTATCAAATCTACATTTGAAATTGTGTATGGAGTTCGCTTCCACCCCCATTATTGCCTAACGTATTCTATTTACTAGTGTGTTTAGGTGTGTGTGTGTTTACACACACACACACACACACACACACACACACACACACACACACACACACACACACACACACACACACACACGTAACTGTACATCAGTTACATCACTCTAACAGACAACATCATTTACAGTGAGAGGATAAACAATGTAAGAGTGGAGAGAGGTGACAAGTGGAGTACCACAAGAGCCAGTTCTAAGGCCCATCCTCTTTCTAATATATATCATTGACCTGACAGAGGAAACTGTCTCCTTCATATCAATGTTTGCAGAGGATACAAAGCCAATGACACAACCAAACAACCACTACCTCCTCTCTCTCCCTTCTCTCTCAGACATCGTAACTCGTGTGTGTCTCCACACTATCTCTTAGAGATTCTCGTTCAAGCTTCCTCTTCCGCCATATTTCCCCGTTCCATAACTAATGTTATTGAGAGAGTTACCAGCAAATGAGCCGCACATGATAGCAGCTACACCAATTCTCTTTGTGCTTCCTCACTCAGGATATACGATGCTATTGCAGTCAGGAATAGACCTTAAGTTGTCGAAGGTGTGATCTGATTTCGGCCCTGAACTGCGTTGTATTTCGTGTGGTTTTTTTTAGGGGGGGTTTTCTTCTTCTTGATGATCTGATCTACAGTGAGCGATGTTGTCTTCAGGTTGATATAATCTTTATGCCAGTGTTGACCAGACCACACACTAGAAAATGAAGGGGGCGACGACGTTTCGGTCCGTCCTGGACCATTCTCTAGTCGTTTCAAGAACAATCGACTTGAGAATGGTCCAGGACTGACCGAAACGTCGTCGCCCCTTTACGTTCTAATGTGTGGATTGGTTAACATACTTCAGCCACGTTATTGTGACTCTTTTTGCCAGTGATAGTGAGAATCACATCAAGGTGATCTGGGTTTGCAGCTGTGTACACTTATAGTATGCACTGTGTACACTACACAGGTAGTGTCACTACTCCACACAGTGTCGTAAACATGGAGGCTTGTCTTCCCTGTCATATGGTGACTGTCACAGATCAGAAAAAACGCCGGAAAAGTATCTTCAGCGTCAACAACAAAAGTTATCTCATAACCTCCTTCAACGAGAAAGACGGTCGTTTCACTTCTCAAGAAACAGCGATTTAAATATAAGAAAACACTCTGAATATCTGATATGCAAATACTGTTTTGGATCTAATATTACAAGAGAAAATCGCATCAAGTATTATAGTGAAATAAAGTTTTTACGACAAAAATGCCCGAGTTTCTCATATATATATATATATATATATATATTATATTATATATATATATATATATATATATATATATATATATATATATATATATATATATATATATATATATATATATAATACCATAAACGTTATCCTTGGCTCTGAAGCTTACACAATAAAACATTTCAGTTAAATATTTTTTACCTTAAAAATTTAACATAAAACTATATCATACTCATAAATGCTTATTTGATTTTGTATTTGTTTTGTCCCTTTACTTGGCGATGCTGTGTATCCTATTTCTATATATTTTTTCCAAGATACGTGATTATTATATTATTTAATAAAAATGTTATAATATATACTTGATTATTTTGCTTTACATCTCGTTCCTTCTGAAAAACTGTATTTGTGAGGTGGAAGTGAGAAAACTTTCTATCAATAACGTTTACAACAGGATAAATAATAATGACTTAGGATGTAAACAAAAGAAATGAGCGTTGCAATGTTGCAGACACTGCACTAGACACAGAAGGCCCAGGAGACTGTGCCACAATCAGAAAGTTTTTCCAGTGCAATAGAACTGAAGGAAAGGTTAAAGGTGAACACTTGTCCCTAGAGGCCCCTCCTTAGGGCTGTCGTCGCAACAAACAGGTTCTCATGCAAGGGAATCGTGAGACCTGAGATGATTACCTAGGGACTTGAGAAATTCTCTCCCCCCCCCCACCTTTTATATTTTGGAGTCTTTAAGATGTCGTGAATAATTTTCATTTTTTTTTTTAGTTTACAGGCATGACGAGGTCTTTATAGACAATGTTTTCCTTATACCTGATGTGTCTGTTCACCTAGTTGTAAAATAGTTTCTTTTTTTACACAGGTGGATACAGAAACAGACGACTATTCTGTTTCCTGTTAGCAGTGTGAAAGCTTTTCCTTCTCGTTGCTAATGGTGATCCTTACCTGGTAAACAACCAATTCACAATTACTGCTGGGTGAACAGAGGTCGAGCAGTTACAGTTTGGCGCCATGGGACTCCTCGTCTGTGGCCCTTGACTCGAACCCCACACTCCTGCATGCCTCGCCCGTGCGACTTTGTTACCTCTATGCCACCAGAGACTGTCAAAATACTTGGATGTTCCTCGATTATTGTGGGAATTACATTACTGGGTTCGATTCCCGGTGGAGGCGGAGACAAATGGGCAAAATGTTTCTTTCACCCCCGATGCCCCTGTTACCTAGCAGTAAATAGGTACCTGGGAGTTAGACGGCTGCTACGGGCTGTTTGGTGGGAGGTGGGGGGTGTGTAACAAAATGAAGGCCTGGTCGAGGACCGGGCCGCTGGGACGCTAAGCCCCGAAATCATCTCAGGATAACCCTCAAAATCTCAAGATAGATAAAAATTTCAGCCAAAGAGGTGGACGATATTTTTTTTTTTACTTTTTCAGAGTCTTTTATTTATTTGGCCTACGGAAATTTCAGTATTTCTTTACTTCTTTCTTCTTAGCATTGACCGAGGGAAAATTATAGCGAAAGCAGCAGCCTGAGAGAGATAGAGAGACATAGACAGACAGACACAGACAGAGTGACATACACAGACAGACACAGACAGAGTGACACACACAGACAGACATGGGGAGCATCTTCTTCCAGCTTTGAGAAAAAAAAAACAGAGTGGTTGGTGAAATATTATTTTTATTCAGTTTTAATACTGTTATTCAGTTTTTTTTATTGTTATTTTATTAATTTATTATACATTTTCTCCAGGCTTTAATGTTGGTTCTAAACGCTATACATCTTTTAATTTGTTAAAGAGAGAGTTACAAAATATATTTTTTTGTTAACATTCAATTGCTTCTTATGCACAATCTTTTGAAAACCGCTTAATACACGAAAATAAAAATATGATAATGATAATAATATGAATATAATATGAAAAATAATGACTAATTATTTTCTACACAACTTGGACATGATACTTGCAATTAGTCATTTGGTTTGTTACTCTTTTTATATATTTAAATTTGGATATATTATCAAAGCGAATAGAAAATTTAATATATTTCCATTCCCTTGCGGTGGGAAGCAAATATTTGTAATATTCTCCATAACAATTAAAATGATTTCAGAAATCACTAAAATCTCTGGACGAAGGTGGTTGATGGGGGATGATGAAGCCCACCTCGACACGCACACCCCCATTACCCCCCCCTTCATCCATCCCTACCTCCACCAAACCCCCTATTTCCTCTCACCCCCCCCCCTTCATCCATCCCTACCTCCACCAAACCCCCTATTTCCTCTCACCCCCCCCCCTCCCCTTTCTCAACTAATAGGTCCTGTTTTTGTACGTAATGACCACCAATGTTACAAACTCAGTCTACTATGAAGAATAACGATTCGCAAATATCTCCGTTTTCCATGCATCGGACTCAAGAGGTTAAGGGGTTTGCTTGGTACGTTTCCGGTTAGGTTAGGTTAGGTTGGAATCGTTACGGAGAGGCGGATCAAGAGAACTGGTTTCACCACCAACCAGAATTACCTTAATTACCACACACACAAGCGTCCCTAAATACCAGGTGTGAAGGTAAGCCTTAGAAGGTATACTTTCTTTTGTTGGGAACTTTCTTTGTTGAGGGGACAGTGCCCCAGCTTCCGGATACTTCCCAGAGTCTTAAAGCCAAAGTTTATAAAGTCTTAAAGTCTATAACATATGCCTAAATCCTGTGAATCTTAAGTCTGACTAGGTGTCAAGCACAAGTCTGAAGTTACTGTATCTTAAAACTGATCTCAGTCTGATCTCAGTTACAGGAGAGAAATCTATCATTCATTTTGCCTCTCAAAATGAACTTGCTCAGACTTTCTAATTATTATTATTTTAGACAGCAATAAAAGTCTAAAAAAATTAATTTTACTAATCATTAATAATGGACACTGTTACTGTGTCTTTACAGCTTTCGTCTCTAACAATACGTTTACATTTTTTTTACGAAATCGATCAGTTTGTTATATAAGCGAAGTTTTAGTAAAAATTAAAACCCAATAATATTGACGTTTTCTATGTATGAATCTTGATAGGTAGGGTTGGGTTTCGAACGGTTTCGGTATGGCAAAACAGTTGCATATTTTACGGAGTGGCAAGTCGATGTGAACGATTTAGCTATAGATACATGTATTGTGAATCAATATAATATATAAATATGATCAGTATAACCTTTCAGGATAAGGGGTATAATTTCTTCAGATTGAACTTGATACATATAATTTACATTTCTTGAAATGGGTGTATAATTTTTTTTTATCCAAGGAAGAGTTAATTGCGTATTTAATTTCCCGCGTTGGTAATTAGTGCTCGATCCTCTGGTAATTGCAGACGATATTCAACATATCACTTACGCGAAAGCGTTTAGGGAGTATAAATGTTTGTTTTTACTGAAAGACGTGGTTTTGGGTCGAGTTGAAAGCTAAACAATACATCGGGGCTCAGAGCCCTGGAGGCGAAACACAAATTACGTGATCGACAAAGCCTAAATTGGATTTTTTTTGGGGGGAAAAGGCCGGTGAAATTAGCTGGTTCTGTTTTTCTAACTTTTGGTGTTGTGTGTGTTGTGTGTGTGTGTGTGTGTGTGTGTGTGTGTGTGTGTGTGTGTGTGTGTGTGTGGTGTGTGTGTGTGTGTGTGTGTGTGTGTGTGTGTGTGAGAGTGTACTCACCTAATTGTACTCACCTAATTGTGCTTGCGGGGGTTGAGCTTTGGCTCTTTGGTCCCGCCTCTCAACCGTCAATCAACTGGTGTACAGATTCCTGAGCCTACTGGGCTCTATCATATCTACATTTGAAACTGTGTTTTTTAGTCAGTGTGTGTGTGTGTGTGTGTGTGTGTGTGTGTGTGTGTGTGTGTGTGTGTGTGTGTGTGTGTGTGTGTGTGTGTGTGTGTGTGTGTGTGGAGGCTCTGGTGTTAATATACGAGAAATACCTCCCATATCTACAAGTCATCATCCTAGCTCACTCCCATGGCAGTATTACGATAACGAGTGCCTATACTGTAGCTGGGAGCTCTCAGCTCCCACAGTGAGACCCCCCCCCACATTCTGGCTCACCCACAGTGTGGTTCGCCCCTGCTGCATCTCCCACAGGGAGGCTCCACTGCCATACTGCTTCTCCCACAGCAATGCTCCGCTATCCTTCTGTTTCTCCCACAGCAATGCTCCGCTATCCTTCTGTTTCTCCCACAGCAACCTTGCTCGTCTCCTTGTATCAAGGATGTATCCACAATTTTTTGTAATTTGAATTGTCAAGGGAAAGGGCCAAGCCATTACGACTATATAGCACTGAGAAGGGGTCAGGATAAGGATTTGAGATGGGACGGCGGGAAGGAATGGTGCCCAACCACTTGGACGGTCGGGGATTGAACGCCGACCTGTATGACGCGAGACCGTCGCTCTACCGTCCACCCCAAGTGGTTGATATATATTTTTTTTTTAGAAAACCAAGATCTGTCCAAGAAAATATTTTGTCCAAGAGAATATTTAATGATTCTCGGCCATTCAGAGTAAATTACGATAAACTGTGAGAAAACGTATTGCAAAATAATTAGTTTCACATATTTGAACACTTTCTCGCTCCACCGAGACGGGAAGTGGAGGTTCGAACAGCAAATTACGAACGCCGTTCCCAAAACAAATCTGTAAATAGCTTTTTTATCGTTTTCAAGTGAAGACATAACGGGTTGGCTGAGGTCGTTACCATTTCTCGCATTATTATTGGTGGTACCTGTGTACCTCACAGGTAAGAAATACCGCCATTGGCCAGGCGCAGAACTGTGGAGTGGTGGTAGTGGTAGTGGTGGTGGTGGTGGTGGTGGTGTAGTGTAGGCGTACCACGCATAAAGCAGGTGAGTAGTGGTAGTGGTGGTTGTGGTAGTGGTGGTAGTATAGGCGTACCACACATAGAGCAGGTGAGTGGTGGTGGTAGTGGTGGTAGTGGTGGTGGTAGTGGTGGTAGTGGTGGTGGTGTTGGCTTACCTCATAAAACATCTGTTTGGTGAATGTTTGTGGAACATTTTAGTGAAGCTGGAGTGTCACACAAAATAATGAATGTGTTGGTGAGTGTTTTACCTGGTTTACTCTACATAATGCAACACTTATGTAGTGTTGTTGGTGTGTGTGTTTTTCTTTTCTCTCAAAATAAAGCGGCAGGTTTATGTAATGTTTGGACTTGTGTCTGTCCATATAAACGTTGCTCAAATAATCGTTAATCATACCGAGTTTACCTATTAAGTATGATAATAATACCAAAAATCTTTACACTTAATTAACACTAGATTACACTTACAATTTTCTCATATAATGCTTCGCTAACTTCCAATTTTTATAATATATCACAGTTAATGCTTCATCCTCATAATATAAGTAAAAATCTTACAAAAACACCCAAAACACCAACCAAACCAAGGGCTAACAATACAATAAAATATAACTATAAAATATATTAATATTAAAAAAAATACAGTATGAAAAAAAATTGATCATGTTGGGGCTATTTCCAGCAAAATATTATAACCCACACTATTACATGTCAACGATAAATGACAACCATTAATCACCCAATCCCCTCACGTCTTCCTCGACCATTGAGGCATGAGAGGCCACTCCCCCCCCCCTCACCTGTGAGACGTAGAATCCAATCTCCTGCTTAGATTTGTAACTATATGGAACATCGTACATATATCGACGTAATGGACAACTAGATATAGTAGAATTTAGGATTATTCCCTTTCACCGGAAAAAAACTCTATTTGAAAGCCAAACTTAAATATTCTTAGACCTAGTATAGCACATATATGTACTATGTTAGCCTTCAGATTAGGTATATTAGGCCTAGGATGGTTAGGTTAGGGTTTTATATAGCAGCATATATATACGTAACTTTTTCCGGTTCAACCAATTACAAAAGTACCAAATTTCGTCGTTACTATAAGTACTATTTTAACAGGAGGAGGGACTGGAGCCCTGATACCCCCCATCCTCTTATTAGCTAGACATGACAGCCTCCACTCCCCTTACTAGTTAGACATGACAGCCTCCACTCCCCTTACTAGCTAGACATGACAGCCTCCACTCCCCTTACTAGTTAGACATGACAGCCTCCACTCCCCTTACTAGTTAGACATGACAGCCTCCACTCCCCTTACTAGTTAGACATGACAGCCTCCACTCCCCTTACTAGCTAGACATGACAGCCTCCACTCCCCTTACTAGTTAGACATGACAGCCTCCACTCCCCTTACTAGTTAGACATGACAGCCTCCACTCCCCTTACTAGTTAGACATGACAGCCTCCACTCCCCTTACTAGCTAGACATGACAGCCTCCACTCCCCTTACTAGTTAGACATGACAGCCGCCACCCCCCACCACCTCTAGTTAGACATGACAGCCGCCACCCCCCACCACCTCTAGTTAGACATGACAACCTCCACCCCCCCCCCCTCCACCTCTGCCACCGAGACAAAAGTCAATATAATACATAACATTTACGACATCAGATCATTTATTTATTTATATAAATTTTAAACAGGTCATTACTCTTTGTTGTCATCCAGTTGCGATTGCTTTTGTCATCTACGATTAAGCAGCAATTTTTACAATTTTACAATTTTTTTTACAATTTCCTTTTACAATTTTTGTTATTGCGTAAATGTCTGTATCTTTTACATGATGATTATTTATTAAAATAAATCAGGTAACACATACCTCTTGTTTGAGAGATAATTCCTTCATCCCTTTTTGCTCTCTTGTTAATTGTGAGTCTTCCTGGTATTTATGTAGTAGCCTTTTGTGGAGAACAGTTATAATACTTTTCTGGTAGCTAGAAACATGCAGTTACTCAATCCTTCTGGTAGCCTAGCAAGATGCAGCTACCCCCATGCTGTTGGTAGCCCGGGGCCCTTTAGGACTATCACCCCAGAGCGCTGTCTACTCAGCCCTCAGGTCCATAATATGTGCAATTAAGTAATTACCTAAGTGTAGTTACAGGATGAGAGCTACGCTCGTGGTGTCCCGTCTGCCCTATGTATATACCTTACCATGTGTATGTACACACACATGGTAGGGTATATACATAGTATATACCCTACCATGGTTGGGTATATACATAGTATATACCCCTACCATGTACACACATGTGTGTATGTGTATGTGTGTGTGTGTATGTGTGTGTCTGTCAGCAACATGCCAGGAATGTCCGTGTTGTATGCGACAGGATAAGTGAAACAGCTGGCACTGTGTATGAATTTATTGCTCGGATATGGGGGACGTGAGGCGGTGTATATTGTCAGTTGTGCTGTGCATGGTAGCAGGGAGAGATTGTGTATATTGTGGAATGGTGCTCAGCAGTGGGCAGGTGTTATGTTTGTGGGGGCCCACTGTGTGTGTGTGTGTGTGTGTGTGTGTGTGTGTGTGTGTGTGTGTGTGTGTGTGTGTGTGTGTGTGTGTGTGTGTGTGTGTGTGTGTGTGTGTGTGTTTGTGTGCTGAGTAGTGTGAGGTTGTAACCTGCACAGGAAAACCGCTATTGTTGGTATTCTGGAGTGTGTGGTGGTACCACCATATTTCTCACATCTCAACAATTTTCTTCCAATTAAATAAGTGTTCTTCCTGATTCTTTTGGTGAGAAATTATAAATACAAAGTCTGAACAAATAATCAGACTTAAAATTAATTATTATCAAAAGAAATGTCTCATTTCTTAAACTAAATTACTATGATTCACAAAAATCTCAAATTCTTTGCTGAATGATAAACGTATCTAACTCCTCAAGACAGGAAGATCAAAATATAACAAGTGAGAATGAAACTCCTGATTCACATATCTCATCTTGATCCCCCAATGTTTTCCTGTGGTGTTAAATGCACCATTCAGGCCTTGAATATTCGAGCAAGAACCTCTTGAATAGACGGGCTCTCCATAGCCCGTGCTACTTGGAACTTTTTGTTCCAAGTAGCAAATCTTAAACAACAACAACAACCTCTTGAATCCTCCAACGGAATCTATATATTGTCTACACGGCTCAATTCTTTTATTCTCTATTATATCTACGGAACGCGGAACACTAGGGAGACATATTCCGTCAATTGCTAGATCGTCTGTTATATCTGTTTAACGGAATGTTCTTATCAAAGATGTTCTGCCAATTTCTGGGTCGTCTACCTTATCTAAGGAACGCTGAATTCTACTCAAAAATATTCTGCCATAGAATTAATGACTTTGGGCTTATATAATTTTTTCTCTGACCATCTAACATGTATTTAATGACATTTTTATATGTAGATTTATTTCAAGTTTTATCACACATAATGTAGAGGAAATTTACCTCTTACATCTAGTCAAAAAGTTCTACTCTCCTCACCAGACGTGAGCCAGAACTGTTAGAGACAGGCAAACACCAGCTCAACATCTTCAAGAGTCACTATCTTAGGAAACGTAGAGACGAGAAAGCGACAATTAAGTTCAGCGTGTGGACGTTTGTGCCCAAGTTTGGTCCATGCCAAGAGGAGCTATCTGGTATGCAGGCGATGAGTCACAATAACGTGGCTGAAGTATGTTGACCAGACCACACACTAGAAGTTGAAGGGACGACGACGTTTCGGTCCGTCCTGGACCATTCTTAAGTCGATTCGACTTGAGAATGGTCCAGGACGGACCGAAACGTCGTCGTCTCTTCAACTTCTAGTGTGTGGTCTGGTCAACAGCTATCTGTTAGCAACGGCAACACCCTAAGTCATCCGTTTTATACATCATGTGTGTTGGTAGTGTTGCGTTGTGGGTATAAGAACATAAGAACAAAGGTAACTGCAGAAGGCCTATTGGCCCATACGATGCCTAGCTCCTATCTATAACCACCCAATCCCACTCATTGGTGGGATTGGTGAGTATAGTACTCACCTAGTTGTACTCACCTAGTTGTGCTTGAGCTCTGGCTCTTTGGTCCCGCCTCTCAACTGTCAATCAACTGGTGTACAGATTCCTGAGCCTACTGGGCTTTATCATATCTACATTTGAAACTGTTTATGGAGTCAGCCCTCCACCACATCACTGCCTAAAGCATCTGTTAACTACTCTGACACTGAAAAAGTTCTTTCTAACGTTCCTGTGGCTCTTTTGGGTACTCAGTTTCCACCTGTGTCCCCTTGTTCACCTACTCCATCTTAAACAGTTTATCCTTTTCATCCCTGTCAATTCCTCTGAGGATTTTGTAGGTAGTGATCATGTCTCCCCCAGTGTGTTGTATTGCGGTGATGGTGCTAGAGTGATGTGGATGTGGGTGGTTTGGGGATGGGAGGGATGGTTTCCGGGGTGCTGGCTAGGTCGTTCTTACAGCCATGACTTACGATGTCGCAAACTTTATATATGTGTGGCAATAATACATCCTTCATGGGTCGTAAGATTGTTTGTACTGTAATTATTTGTAACCACCTTTGTGCTTTGTTCTTCTGTTGCCAGATCTGTTGCTTGAGGGGACGCTTAGTGAGCCAGGATAGATTGTTTACCTTTTGTCATCTAACCTTCTCTATCCAGGACGTTGATAGACGCTGATGTCGTCTTTGTATTGTGTCACGACGTTAGGTAAAGAATTTGTGTTTTGTTTAAATCCTTTTAGCCGTCACTTGTTGTTTATGGATTAATGTCCTTTTTTATCTATTTTATTTTGATTGCTATATTTGCTTTCTCCTATCCTTTTCTCTATATCTTTATCCTTTCTTTCTCTTTATTTCTCTCTCTCTCTCTCTCTCTCTCTCTCTCTCTCTCTCTCTCTCTCTCTCTCTCTCCTCTCTCTCTCTCTCTCTCTCTCTCTCTCTCTCTCTCTCTCTCTCTGTCTCCTCTCTCTCTCTCTCTCTCTCTCTCTCTCCTCTCTCTCTCTCTCTCTCTCTCTCTCTCTCTCTCTCTCTCTCTCTCTCTCTCTCTCTCCCTCTCTTCTCTCTCTCTCTCTCTCTCTCTCCTCTCTCTCTCTCTCTCTGTCTCTCTCTCTCTCTCTCTCCCTCTCTCTCTCTCTCTCTCTCTCTCTCTCTCTCTCCTCTCTCTCTCTCTCTCTCTCTCTCTCTCTCTCTCTCTCTCTCTCTCTCTCTCTCTCTCTCTCTCTCTCTCTCCTCTCTCTCTCTCTCTCTCTCTCTCTCTCTCTCTCTCTCTCTCTCTCTCTCTCTCTCTCTCTCTCTCTCTCTCTCTCTCTCTCTCTCCTCTCTCTCTCTCTCTCTCTCTCTCTCTCTCTCTCTCTCTCTCTCTCTCTCTCTCTCTCTCTCTCTCTCTCTCTCTCTCTCCTCTCTCTCTCTCTCTCTCTCTCTCTCTCTCTCTCTCTCTCTCCTCTCTCTCTCTCTCTCTCTCTCTCTCTCTCTCTCTCTCTCTCTCTCTCTCTCTCTCTCTCTCTCTCTCTCTCTCTCTCTCTCTCTCTCTCTCTCTCTCTCTCTCCTCTCTCTCTCTCTCTCTCTCTCTCTCTCTCTCTTCTCTCTCTCTCTCTCTCTCTCTCTCTCTCTCTCTCTCTCTCTCTCTCTCTCTCTCTCTCTCTCTCTCTCTCTCTCTCTCTCTCTCTCTCTCTCTCTCTCTCTCTCTCTCTCTCTCTCTCTCTCTCTCTCTCTCTCTCTCTCTCTCTCTCTCTCTCTCTCTCTCTCTCTCTCTCTCTCTCTCTCTCTCTCTCTCTCTCTCTCTCTCTCTCTCTCTCTCTCTCTCTCTCCCTCTCTCTCTCTCTCTCTCTCTCTCTCTCTCTCTCTCTCTCTCTCTCTGTCTCTCTCTCTCTCTCTCTCCCTCTCTCTCTCTCTCTCTCTCTCTCTCTCTCTCTCTCTCTCTCTCTCTCTCTCTCTCTCTCTCTCTCTCTCTCTCTCTCTCTCTCTCTCTCTCTGTCTCCTCTCTCTCTCTCTCTCTCTCTCTCTCTCTCTCTCTCTCTCTCTCTCTCTCTCTCTCTCTCTCTCTCTCTCTCTCTCTCTCTCTCTCTCTCTCTCTCCCTCTCTCTCTCTCTCTCTCTCTCTCTCTCTCTCTCTCTGTCTCTCTCTCTCTCTCTCTCTCTCCTCTCTCTCTCTCTCTCTCTCTCTCTCTCTCTCTCTCTCTCATCCCCTGCTTTAAAACACAAAACCAGCTCTGCGTCTTTTATATAAAATTTCCTCCGTACAATAGCCGCCAATAGCGATAAAATGCCACCAGGCGCCATAACTCGCTCTTATTGACAAAACATAAATATAACGCGACCACAACAAACGTCGCTGCTCTCCTGTCAACTGGGGAGACAGGCGGGCGGCTTGACACTCCTGGCAAGCGAACCTTTCCTGTCAGATAGCGAGCGAGTCTTTCCCCTGTCAAATGGCAAACGGATATTTCATGTCAGATGGGAAGAAAAACATTCCTCTGTTAGATGACAGACGAGCCTACAGTGTTTCAGTCAAGTGAGCTTTTCCTGTCAAACGGTAGGCAAGCTTTTCCTGTCAAACGGTAGGAAAGGTTTTCCTGTCAGACGGTAGGAAAGCTTTTCCTGTCAAACGGTAGGAAAGCTTTTCCTGTCAGACGGCAAGCAAGCTTTTCCTGTCAAACGGTAGGCAAGCTTTTCCTGTCAAACGGTAGGAAAGCTCTTCCTGTCAGACGGCAAGCAAGCTTCACTTGACATTCCCTTCCTAGGTTGGACTGACATGAACATATTCATATTTGCTGTTCAAACTCATCATTGTTCATGCATTCTATGCGGCATGTGTGGCGGCAAAGGCATATGCATTTTTTGTATGTAATATACAGCATCTCATATGTGAGAAATTTTTATGACAATATATATGTTTTTTTTACAGGTACAATATGAAATAATCTAGAGTTTATTATTTTCCACATAAAACTATTTTTAACTATTGTTTTCACTCATTGCATACTTCTAGGTGTTTTTGATAAGTTCGTTTTGGGATTTATTCGAGCGAGGCTCTGTGTAACAGCTGCATACTCATGATCGAGGCTCACGTACGTTGTATAAGAAAGATTAAATTAAGATCAATTTCCAATTTCTCGAAAGGCGAAGGGTAAAGGGGATTATAGTATACATAGAATATTTTGATATATTTTATAGTAAACATTTTATAGAGAAAAAATATATTAACACAAAATAGAACACGGAACAATGGAGACAAATTGGTTAAGCTTAAAATTCAGAAAAGACATTGCTAATAGGGAAATAGATTTATGAAGTTAAAATTAGCGAGCATCACACCAGCCGTTGAGTCGCTTGATTGTTTCAAGCGTAGGTTAGACATATAGGTTAAAGAGTTTAAGTGGTTATAAATAAGAATAGTCTCGTACAAGTTAGTAAGCCTATACAGTTTTCTTTATTTTTATGTTAATATATTTTCTCTTTTCTGAAGCAGGAATCTGTCTCACCTATTTTTTTGCACTCATGACTCTGCATTTGTCTGGATTAAAGTCTATTAGCCATTTTTCACACCATCTCTGGAGTGTGACATATATTTCTCTATATATCACAATCTCCCTTTGTTCTGTTTATTCTCATTAATTATGTCTCATCAGTAAATATTGATGTAGAGGAGCACATTTACTCTGTCAGGTCGTTGACGTTGATTAAGAATAATATGAGCCGTAGTTCCTCCCTCTGTGGTATTCCAGTCGGTATGTCTTGCCACGCTAACATCTTCTCTTTCACTGTCACCCCTTGCTTCCTTCCTGAGAGGTACTCCATCACCAACCTTGGCATCCCTCCAGACACTCCAGCTTTCTTATCCAGCCAGCGAAAGAGTCATTTTTTTTAGGCAACAATGTCGAATACTTTCTGGCAGTCAAGGAAGATAAAGTCAGTCTAACCCTGCCTCTCTCTCTCTCTAAACTGTTTTTCAAATTAATTTTCTTTCTAATTTTTTCTTATTTTTTGGCTTAATAGAACAGGGAATAATGAAGCAGAAGATTTTATAGAAATAATAGACGAATGCTTCCTTAAACATTAAGGAACCAACGCGGGAAAATAATATTTTAGACATGGTGTTAACTAACAAGGAGACACGTTACAAGATACGAGCTAGATGATGCTGAGATTGCAAAGTCGGATTACGAAAGGGATCTGGGAGTTTTGATTAGTAAGAATTTAAAACCAAAAAATCAATGAATAAATGTTTGTAATTAGGCAAATAGTACACTGGGATTTATTAATCGAGGCGTTACTTATAAGACAAGTAATTACTTAACAAGACACCTGATGTTGTTCTTCAGCTATATCTTGCTCTGGTTAGGCCCCATTTAGATTATGCGGTTCAGTTTTGTTTGCCATACTATAGAATGGACATAAATTCACTAGAACGCAGTAAAAGATGACAAAGTTAATCCCGCAAATTAGAAACCTCTCATATGAAGAAAAAATGACAAAGCTTAATTTACATAAAAAAAAAATTAGAGGTGACATAATAGAGGTGTACAAGTGGTTGAATAGGCCTAACAAAGGAGAAATTAATAGGGTATTAAAAGTATCAACACAAAAGTATCAAAAGTATCAACACGTGTTCTGATAAAAGTATCAGAACACGAAACAATGGAATAAATTAGATAAATTTAGATTTAGGAAAGACCTGGGTAAATACTGGTTCGGTAACAGGGTTGCTGATTTGTGGAATCAATTACCGCTTAATATAATAGAAGTAGGATCCCTTGATTGTTTCAAGCGTAGGTTAGACATATATATGAATCAGATCCGGGTGATATAAATACGAGTAGCCGCGTGTTAACTGATAAACTTTCTGCAGGTGCCTTCATTCTTATGTTCTAATCCGGTTGTAACATTTTTAATAAGTTTGCCATTTTTTTCGTAATTTGCAGGTAATGCTTGTTAGTAATACCATTCTGAAGTTCTGATGTTCTTGCCTAACTCCCCCCCCCCCCACCAATTTTTTTTTTTATAAATTGTCACCAAATTAGTAACTTTTCAACATTTTGTCAACTTCCACTTTTCCCGCGTGAAGAGACAAATAGATAACAGTGAGGGAGCAGATTATTAAGTTATAAAACAATGTTTTTTTTTAAAACACTGTTATCAAAATACATATACTATATAAAACAAAACAAATAACATTTAATATAACCCCCACATGTTTTTTAGTGATTTTTCTAGCATTATATACACACAACAATTAATCATATACATTATAGATTTATATATATTCAAATTTACACAAATCATATCAAAGATATAATGTTGAAATACATTTCATAGCTTGTATCAGCTTCTAAAGCTCATTAATCGGGTAATGGATTAAATTATTAATTAATTAACATTCGTGATTTATACTAATGACTCAACTGTGCTGTTCAGTTGGTTTATGTTCCGAAGATAAAAAAAAAGAGTCACTGAGAATGTCGATAAACCGACTTGTGTAGTTTAGTTCGATGGAGTAATTTTCCCATTGGTTCATCTTGTGGGGTGAGGCCAGGGTACCTGTCTCAAGGGTAGGGCTAGGCCAGGGTGCCTATCTCAAGATAGGGCTAAGCCAGGGTGACTATCTCAAGATAGGGCTAAGCCAGGGTGCCTATCTCAAGATAGGACTAAGCCAGGGTGCCTATCTCAAGATAGGGCTAAACCAGGGTGCCTATCTCAAGATAGGGCTAGGCCAGGGTGCCTATCTCAAGGGTAGGGCTAGGCCAAAGTGTCCACCACTTTGTGAAGTGATGCAAAACATCTTATCTTGAAACTCAAGATTTTTACATTTTTGTTCTATTTGTTTTATCAGTCAAGGTGTTGATCTTTTCATTCAGATATTAATTATCATGGCACTGAGGATATTTTCGCTTTGATATCAGTGACTGTTGTTTCCATCTGACTGTGATGTCTCCTTGACAAAATGGCGGTAGATAATCTCGGAATTTTCCCTTATTTAACGCATTCCTCAGGTGTCCATCTTCATCCATTGTAAGATAAGTTTTAATTAAAAAAAATAAAGGTTAACTTCCGTGTTTTGAGGCGAGTCTCGTCGACGCTTGACTCTCAGTGCTCATTACGTCGTTATCTAGGCTGATGAAGCGTGTTAAATTAGTTTAAGCTCTATGTCGTATCTTATATAAATCATTTAAGATCTGAGCAAATAAACTAACGACCTTAGCAAACAAACTGAAGATCCTTGCAAAACAAGCTTAAGATCTGAGAAAACAGACTTAAGATCTTAGTAAACAAACGTAAGATCGTATCAAAATAATCTTAAGATCCTAGCAAATAAACTTAAGATCTTAGCAAACAAACTTAAGTCTCAAAGTTAAGTGTCAAAGTAAAAACAAACAGGATTCAAGCCATTTGAATAACATATATCACCGAAAACAAAAGACAAATGACAGGGGGGGCTCATGAGCTGGAACTCGACCTCCACAAAGCTCAGTTAGGTAACTGAGCCCCCTCGTTAAGTAAACACAAGTTATTGCAAATTCTTGCTGGAAACTAGAAACATTGCGCTTCCAGCTTATGTAAACGAAGCTGTCTACTTTCCTCTGTCTCAGGGGAAATCAATTGTGTTTTCCCGTGTAAATTATGAATTATTTTGAGGGGAGAAACTCACATAAACTCATTTTAGTAATAAAGTTGATATGAGACAAAAACATTTACAATATATGAGCGGGTTGGAGGAGAGGACAATATGTGCGCACGTCCCCTGATGTATATATATATATATATATATATATATATATATATATATATATATATATATATATATAAAATATTGTATTCCCATTCTAAAGAACTATGATCATTACCATTTTGGAGATCAATGAGTGTTCTCCTTCCTGAAGAACAACGTGTAATCTCGTCCTCATTACAACTGGGTGTTCTCACTCAGAAGACAATTATCTACTCAGTCCCAGCTAACAGACAGGCTTTCATAGAGACACGAGTAACATTATAGAGAGCATTAGTGTCTTTTTATGCATACAAAGCAGTTATGCAGTGTTACAAGTGCTGTTCTATAGGGGCTACACGTGACCTATTTTCGGGCACTAAAATTTGGATAAGAGACTTAAATTGAATTACCAGGGGCTTACACTGCAATCAGAATGACTTATGTTCGAGCAGAAGTGATTTATGCCGCAGTCCAAGGCATCTATATTATAGAGCAAGTGGATTATACTGTGAAACGAGAGGTATATATTACATATATACTAGTGGGTTATACTACAAAACTAGTGGCTTATATTACAAACATTTTCTCCTATTTTACAAACATTTTCTCTTATTTTACAAACATTTTCTCTTATTTTACAAACATTTTCTCTTATTTTACAAACATTTTCTCTTATTTTACAAACATTTTCTCTTATTTTACAAACATTTTCTCTTATTTTACAAACATTTTCTCTTATTTTACAAACATTTTCTCTTATTTTACAAACATTTTCTCTTATTTTACAAACATTTTCTCTTATTTTACAAAACGAGTGGCTTATATTGTGAAACATTTGCCTCTTACAGAGACCCGAGAGGCTTATAATAGTATACTAGAGGAATTCTGTCAATTTGAATCGAGGTCCACCATTCATCAAAATATGAGTCACGCAAAAAAAGAGTTTTAGCACATTAAATTCAGGTATTCAGGAGTAACCAGTTTTATAAAAGTTATGTCTGCAGAATTGAGGTTTTCATCCGATATATGCATAGTGAGTGGAAGCCTGTGTGCAATGGTTTACTGCATGCAATTTGTAAGCCTCTTGTCTTGAATATCAATCCATGAGTCAATGCCATTTTCAGCATTGCATTATTTTCTGATTTGTCCTGGAGTCGCTGCATTGCTTCCTATTGCTAGAAAGCCTCCCAAGAGAATAGTGGTTCCCTTCACGTTCTGAAAATGTATAATTTATCAGCTCTTTCATAGCTACAAAATATCCTGTGCTCTCGTCGTGAATTCTGGCCTCACATTTTAAAGCCATTTAGAAAATGTTTATTTTACCAGTTCTCATACATCATTGTTATTTTTAAACCATTGCACTCTTGCAGGAAAGTTGCATAGGTGTTTTTCTTTAGTAATGCTCATGCTTGTTGCTCTCACCAACTGGCCTCATAATCTCCTCATATAAATATGTTCCTCATATACACACATATTTCTCACGTGCTTATTAAGTACACCTGCTGCATATGTGGCCCTCTTCCTCATGAACAGTGCTTCCTCATGAACCTCTGTTTCTCATCTTCACATTTTTCTTATGTACACCTGCTCTTCATGAATGTCTGCTCCGTATGTACACCTACTCATCATATATACTCATCATCTCTCATGTACACAAATCTCCTCATGTACACCTATTCCCTAAGTACATACGTTCCTCATTAAATCTTTATGTACACCTCTTTTTTCACGCAAACATTCTTCTCGTGTACACCTCTTCATGTAATCTTCTTCCTCATCTATACACCTAATACAGAGTAATGTATTGTCCTATTTACAGTATTTCTTCTGCTGCTCGGTATATAGAACTTTATTTTTACTATCTCTTCTGCTGCTTAGTATATAGAACTTTATTTACAGTATCTCTTATGCAGCTCAGTATATAGAACTTTATATACAATATCTCTTCTCTTACTCAATTAATAGAACTTTATTTACAATATCTCTTCAGCTGTTCAATAAATTTACATTTATTTACAGTATCTCTTCTGTTATTCAGTATATAGAACTTTATTTACAGTATTTTTTTTGCTGCTCAGTAAATAGAAATTTATTTACAGTATTTCTTCTTCTGTTCAGTAAATTGATCTTGATTTGCAGTGTCTTTTGTGCTGTCCATTAAACAGAACTATATTTAGTATTGTTACTCCTTTTCCTAAATAGACTCCTGAGCTCGTCCATTCCTTGGATTTCACTGATCTTTTTCGGGACAAAATCCAACTCTTTTAAGTATGAATATTGAATAGGCCTCATTTAAAATACATTTATATAAAGAAACAGAGCGGTCGGAAATGGTCTGGAAGCAGTAGATGGTACTGAAAGCAAGGCAATTGCCTCGGTTCAGCCATAATTGCAACCATTACTGTTCTCCTGATTTAGGTTGCAACACCATTATTTCAATTATAGTTCCGCAATTTTAGGCCTCGAGCTGTTCTGACTACAACCGCTAGTTAGGGGGGGGGGGGGTCTTCCAGCGGTTATTACGCCTACTGATTTATAACTATGAGATCGCTTTGAAATTTTATATAATATTTTGTATAATTTTCCTCGCACTCCCAATGTCCTCAAGTTCATTAGGAAACCAAGATAGACATGATGATACCCTGGAAACACAAACCGAAACTGTCTCTATTTTCCGCTTGTTACAACTTGTAATAAAGTTGTTACATCTTGGCTTAACGTGTTTATGACGTATTAGAACGTTGTTACAACTTGCTATATTGGTTGTTATAACTGGTTAGGAGGTGTTAAATCTTGTTCGAACGTTGTACCAACGTCGTAGTTTCGGTGTGTGTTTGGAGGGTTAAGGACTGCAGGTTACAACGAGTATCTACCTGGAGCTGTGAAATTATTTGATCAGTTTCCGTGTTAATGAGGATATCTTCATTAGTGCTACCAGAGTGTTATCATTCTGGCGTGTGGTGATATCCCCTGTATCATTAAACATCCGGCGAGGTGGGGGGGATTTTTGTATTATTACGAAGCTATTTCATGAATACACACTTTGTAATTCTTCATATAGTCAAGGGTAGCGACATAAATGACTACTACTCATATAGCTGGTTCTTGACACAAACTATGAATCGATTTATACAGTCACTATAGCTGGATAAAGGACTGTGCATCACATAGATATAATCTTGATAGAAACTATGTAACCATTCATATGGTCAATGGAGCGGTATAAATGCAGATATACTTAATTAAGTTAATAACAACGTAAAAGTGTCTATAAAAGGCAGAATAAAGAAGCCGATCACGAGTACTCTCGGTAATTAGAGCACCACTGTCCTCGCTTGTTGAGAAATGTCCCCAGTCTGAGAGTGTGCTTCGGCACAAGGCTGTTGGGGAAATGGCCGAGTGTAGAGATTGGAGTTGAGTGGGATTGGTGTAGTTAGCTGGATACATTTACAGCCCTCCGGCTCCCGATATGAAAGCTAAATGATAGACATACTAAATGGGATGAACAACTGCAAACCTGCAACAAAGCAGTATATGCAAAAAAAAAAAGAGTGTAACAGAGAAAAATGGATTTCTGCTTCAATAATGTGACTAACAATTCAGACCAGATGTGACTGTGTCCGCTATCAAATATGAGTTTAAAAATAGCTTATTGAATCATTTATAATTTTTCTGTCCCCCTCCAAATCGTAGCAAAATCCATAACCAATTGCATTTTTTGTTTCATAAGTATAAATATTATGCATTTTTTTTTGTATTAAGATTTAAAGACATTCAAAAAATGTATACACTACATTTTATTTAATCGAGTAGTTAATTGCTCAGAAATGTCGAGTTTTTGTTTCATTTATTTATTTACGTCGCCTCAAAAAAATCTAATTTCGCACATGTGTTTGGCTTAGGAACTTAATTATGCAATGAAGAATTTAGGATAATAATTACAAATAACTGTAAATGTTGAAATTTAAATTTTTTACTCAGTTTTTTATGCTAATTATTGCGTGTCGGTTTCATAAGTCTGATCGTAACTGTTAGTCGTTTGTAAGAAGTTAATAACTGTTTCTCTGTCATGATCTTTCAATAGACTCCAGCTGGACCTCAGTGAATTTGTAGCTCTTTTATTTTACTGTGAACATGACGTACGAATATATATATATATATATATATATATATATATATATATATATATATATATATATATATATATATATATATATATATATATATATATATATATATATATATATATTTATATATATATATTTATTTATATATATATATATATATATATATATATATATATATATATATATATATATATATATATATATATATAAATTAGTCCAGCAAATGCTCATAACAAGTTAAATGGCCAATTAAAGAGTTCCCATTTCCAGCCCTCGAAACCAAACAAAAGTTGAAATGAACCCCGCGCCTGATAGTGGAAATAAGCACGCTTTCGGCGTTCATAAATGCTTTAAGAAAGTTTGTATTTTGCAACATACATATATATATATATATATATATATATATATATATATATATATATATATATATATATATATATATATATATATATATATATATATATATATCATATCGTGGGATAATAACATTTCATTAACCTGGACAATCGGAGCCTCGAACCGTCGACCACATACACCGTAGCTCGCAGCTGTACCCATTGAGCCACCAACACCCCTTAGAATAAAAGGATTCCAGAGGCACCTATCTACCGCCCAACTGGAACTTTAATCCTTCCCTGGGGTGCCACTTTGGCACCCCAGGCTATAGTGTCATAGTACTTTAACCATTTTTCACGACAATGTGGCATGTAAGAATCTTTCTCAGTGTTTCTCAAAATAGAAAAGCTACGTTCCGGTTTCAAAACTTATCATCTGACAGAATTTAAATTGGAATGTCACGCTCTCAAGTCAGTCTAAGTGATTATGTAATAGTTGCAAGCGATATCCCTCACTGCAACATTCTTGCATTAAATGCCGTCAATTGTAATTAGCTATGGGCATCCCTCTACCCAAGTCCCCCCTCTCCCCCTAGATGATTAATGCCCCTTGGAGTTCCCCAAAAACCCGTGATCATCGAAAAGTTTTGTTAGAAAACGTAAGATGGCGATTCTGTCAATTGAGACGCTACTGGTTAGTAAGGAAGGAGGAGGGGAGGGTGTGGAGGTGATGTGGAGTGGTGGGGAATGAGGGTGTGGAGGAGTGAGTGGAAGGATGTAGGGTGTGGGTGTAGAATGGGTGGGGGTGAGGGAGTGAAGGACATTCCTCACTAAACACACGAGACTTATACTGTGAATAGCGACGACAAGTTGAAATTTATTGTTATTAAAATAAGCACCATAAAGGGGGAGGGAATAGACAGGCGAGAAAATCTACTTTACATTGTAAGGTGAGTTAGTATAGGGGTGAGTTAGTGTAGGGTGAGTTAGTGTAGGTAGTGTAGGGGTGAGTTAGTGTAGGGTGAGTTAGTGTAGGGGTGACTTAGTGTAGGGGTGAGTTAGTGTAGTGGTGAGTTGATGTAAGGTGAGTTAGCGTAAGGTGAAATGATGTAAGATGAGCTAATGAAGGCTGATATAGAGTGGGTTAGAGTTCAGTGTGCTAGTATATCGTGACTCAGTGTGCTAGTTTAGGGTGACTCAGTGCTCAGTGTACTAGTATAGGGTGAGTTAGCACTGAGTGCACTATAATAGGTTTAGTTGGTACCAAACACAACGAGACTGTGATCATTATTCCTAATTCTGGCTCTACCTGTTGTATTAATTAATTATCAACCAATTGGCCAATATAAATTAGGGGTTGACGCAGTCAATTATAAGCCAGTTTTGATTTTTACAATAAAATTTGATTCAGTCTAAATTTACGTAGAATTTCATACAATGAGAATTTTACAAATGAATGGTATTTTTATAATTAAACCAAAAAAAGTAGATTTTGTAAACACTTGCAGGGACATTTATTGCATTGCAATCGAGTGTACAACACCAGTTACTGACGATGAACAGTGTAAACCATCGTTGTAGTGTAAACTGCAACACCAGTCACTGTGTCACTGTTTTTGGGCAGTGAAAACGCCAACACACTATATAGTCACTGCTGTAGAGGAGTTCAAAGCCCCCATCAACACCAGCACTCACTGAAGCAGAGCAGAATCAAGAGCAGGGGTATTAGACGCAAACTGCTCCAATATGGCCAGTTTGTTAAACAAAACGACTCATCACTATACCTTTTATGGGCTGTGTGGTGAATATCTCACAAGACCTTCCCCCCATGAATATATATTGTCACAGCCCATTGATTTGACTTATGGGGGGTATATATATTTCTCCGAGGAGAGGTCTATATATATATATATATACCTGCTTTTCGGAGTATATATGTATTTTGTTTTCTTTAGTGGTGAACCTTTCTTGTTCTGGACTTTAACATTTTTGGCAGTTAGTCAGTAAGCCATTATGGTAACGTTAATATCTCCAGAGAGATTGAGTAGGCAAGGTAAGAGTGTCTCGGGTAATGGTCATATATGTGTGCGAGGGGAACCATTAGTTTGTTTTCTGTTATTTTTGACTCCTGCAGTGGCTGGAGCATATTTCAAATGAAATTTTTTTTGTATAATCTTAGTTTTCTACCTAAAGCCGTGATAAGGTATTGAGAGAGCACACACACACACACACACACACACACACACACACACACACACA
>NC_091165.1:29230377-29332877 GCF_040958095.1 Procambarus clarkii | reverse complement strand
AGATATTAAAAGGAGCTGCCTTGTATGGGCCAATAGGCCTTCTGCAGTTACCTTCTTTCTTATAATTCCTTTCCTCCACTTATTTTTGGTGGTCAGGTGATCTGCCCAGGCGGATATAAAGGTCTGATCAGCAAACTTATCTTCATTCTACTTTGCTCTGATGAAGGCGAATTAGCCGAAAACGCGTTAAGCATTTTCTATTTTTCATATGTGGTTATTCTGCATATATATATATATATGTATATATATATATATATATATATATATATATATATATATATATATATATATATATATATATATAAGTTAAACACGGTCATTTCTATACATGTGGCTCAAAAATTTCTGCGACAGGGCCGTAATTATACTGTTAGTGAAAGTTTGGTTGAGTTGATTAAAATTCATAAATTTTCTTGAAATCATTTACGAGGTCATGCATATTCATGACTATTTAAGAGGTAATTTAACCTTGAAATTAATTTTTTGTGATATAAGGTGTTTACATACACACATACACACACAAACACGAACACACGCACACACACACACGCATACACACTCACATACACACTGGAGGTCTGGTAGCTAAGCGGACAGCGCGCCGGACTCGTAATTCTGTGGCCCGGATTCGATTCCCGGACCAGGCAGAAACATATAGGAAAAGTTTCTTTCACCCTGACGCCCCTGTTAGCAGTAAATAGATACTTGGGGAGTTAGGCACCTGTTACGGAACTGCTTCCTCCGTAACCTTCCTTCCTTCCTAAGAAAGGAATGCTAAGCTAAGTCATTCTTGTACCGCTTGTATATCCTAAAGTATTTAATTATCTCTAACAAATTTACAAATTAATTAGTTAACACATTTAAATGGTTGAAAAGTTCCCATTTGGGGTAGATTAAAATTGCAGCAAAATGTCACGAGTGGAGTTAGTGCGCTGTGCAACGATCTTTATGTAAAGTAGTGGAGCATTCAGCTGATCCTTTGATGTGATTGGCCGGTCTGGTGAATGTCAACAAAGTGTTTCAACCAATGAGACGAAAGCGCGGGAATGCTTCCTTCGCCACAACAACCCGCCTTATGAGCTGCTGTTGGGCCATTGATAGTGCAATATTCTGTCAACAGATGGCACCAGCTGTATATTTTACGTGCGTTTTGGCGGTGGTCTCTTGATAGTGTGATTGTATGCCGATAGATGGCATGAACTGGTATCTTATGGGCTACTGCAGGCGATGAGTCACAATAACGTGGCAAAAGTATGATGACCAGATCACACACTAGAATGTGAAGGGACGACGACGTTTCGGTCCGTCCTGGACCATTCTCAAGTCGAGAATGAGAATGGTCCAGGACGGACCGAAACGTCGTCGTCCCTTCACATTCTAGTGTGTGGTCTGGTCATCTTATGGGCTACTGCTAACCTTACCTGTTGATAGTGCATTTTTCTGAGGATAGATGGCACTAGCAATATTATTTACCACCGAATTTCTTTTAAATACTGATGTATGAACCCCGTAGGTTATAATAATGTTAAATACCAAGCAGTTGTTAGGTATTTTTTTTATTATTAACACATTCCTGGAGTTCTGCATTTACTTTATTCTCGCAATTTGTGAGTGAAGAAAAAACTATCCCTGTGAATCTGATGAGAATTTTCGGACAAATCTTTAATACAAATTACAAAGCCTGATTGGTTACACCTCTTGTTTGGTAGTTTGTTCTGAGGGAGGGGCTAGTACAGAGGCTCAATGGAAACTATGCATTTTGTGACCACTTTTAGAATTCTCACAGACCAGCTGCAGCTCTTCAGTGGTGGAGTCCACTCCGGGCTCACCATAGCCCGTGCTACTTGGAACTTTTGTTGCAAGTAGCTGAATCTTAAACAACAACAACAGTCAAGTACATTGGATGTTATTTGGTGTTTCACTGTCTTGAATTCTTTCTACTTTGGACAGAAAATCGAATTAAGTGAGAATTAAGTGAATTAAGTGAGCATTAATGGTAAGTACTCCATTACAGATCTCATGTGCGAGTGATTGAGTATTATACATTCCTAAGCATCTAGATGATGCACTTGCTTCCGTAAACAAAGTAGTTTCCTAGTTATATGTCTGTAGCATTTTCTCATGTCATCTGAAGAACAGCTTTTCATTAATTTATTCTCTTAATATGTTAATTGATGGCTTGTATGTCAGTGCTTTCTTGACCAGTCTTAGGATGTTGATGCCTTCTTGAGATAACCATCAATTTGGTTTTATCATTTGGGAATAGTTATTATTATTACTATAATTAATATTATTAATATCAACGCAGTAATGAGCAGGTCTAAAATATTATTACCTGTACACTAATCTAATGAGAATTGCACCTGCAAGGTGAAAGTTGTACTTAAAGCTGGAATCTCTGCATAGAATCCGTATTTAATTAATACATGATTGTCAACCTATAAATTAGATTTTAGTTTTATTAAATGCAATTACAGCACTATATAAGTCAGATCAATTAATTAAACTATTATGGAAGAGACTTATGCTTACGGATAGAATTAAATTAAAGATATGATTTGAATTTACATCTAATAATCAGTTTATTTTGGAAATTACATGTAATTTATATGATATGAATAATTATGCAATAATTTCGTTTCTGCGGAAGTTTTGATGATTAAAGTCAGCATGATTATGCAGTGAATTATATTTACAAATTCTGATAATATTTAAATATAAGTAAACATTTGCCAAGAGCACAATTATTTGAACCATATTATACTTAAGTGTAGAATTATATGTGAATCTAACCTTAATGTATATTTATCGGTAAATTTTACCTTAATGAATATTTATAGGTAAATCTTACCTTAATGTGTATGTAAATCTTTGCACTGAATATACCTACATGTAAATCTTTGCATAAAACATATGCAGAAATATGTTTTTTTGGTTATCTGTTTACTGAAACGAGAAAAATAGAATTATAGAAAAGAGGAAACAGATCACAAGAAATAAAGTGAAGCATGATTGCCACATACAAAATACTCAGGTGTACAGACAGGACAGACAAAGGGCATACCATTTAACTATGGTAGTACACGAACAAGCGGGGTACAGATTAAAACTAAATACCCAAAATGAGCCATAGAGAAATTGTAGTTTTTTTATGTATGAGGACAGATTGAATGCTCTATAAGAAGTGAAAAGATGGAGTATTCATAGGTTAGTTAGGTTAAAATATACATACATAGATTAAATACATAGTTATGTATTTTACATACATAGGTTAAAATGTAGAAATGTGGGAGTCAAATTGACCTAGAAACCTATAAACCAGACCATTATGGATTGAGAGACGGGACGCCAAGAGCCGGGACTCATCCCCTACAAATACAACAAGGTGAGCACGACTAGGTGAATACAATTAAATAAGTACTGAGGCAGCTTAATCTTGGCATTGTGATACCATTTCCTTATTTATTTACAAGAAAGAAAATTACCTTAATTTTATTTCCTTTTAAATAGAAATTGTTTTCTGAAAACCACTAACTAGGATGAGTTATGTTTAATACATAAATCCTCAAGAGACGGTTTAATACAATACAAAACACTCAGAATACAAGAGATGAATAGTAACAGCAGCAAATGAGGTATTCAGACCTTTTTTATAAGTGAGCACCCATTCTTCTTACGCATGGAGACTGAAAGGGCAAAATTGTAATAACTTTCCTACGAATATTGGAGGAAAAGAACGTAATGGATTAAGTATAAATGAAATTAAATCCTTGTTGTATCCAATAAAACGTAAAGGCTTTTAATGTGATTGGAAATGTGAATCAATTCACGAATTAGAATTGTTTGGCAGATATTAAACGAAATTAATATCTTATTGGTTCAAAAGTCTACTTGGGAGTAATCGAGTTTTGTTAAAATAATGTAATTGGCAAATATAAGATGTTGTGAGAATCTCTTTATTTCTTCAATTAAAGTTTAAAGATTAATATTGGAACGTCTGAAGAAAAGCTTTGAGTGGAGTGAAGACACAAGTGCAGTAGAATTGTTAAATAGTTTAAATACACTAGTTTGTGTATTTAAGAACACATTTGCTGCAGTTCGTATAAATTATCCTGTGTTACTTTTTATAGAAATAAATAATCATTACCTGGTACAAAAGTCATTATATGACTTTTGTACAAGTGGTTTTCCTGTAATTAGTGAGTTCGAAATGTGGCAAAGTGGCACCCGTCTTACTGCCTCTTGCCATTATGTTCCTGTTCTTGTTAATTATGATTCGTCATGCGAATCACCATTGATTCGTGATTCGTAAGTACCATTGCTCCAAATGCTTCTCTTCTCATTGAAGTATATTACATTACGTAAAACAAAAATCCTGGGAAGTAAAGGATATTTTCTTATTACTTACGCCTCTAAAGTATAGAAAATTAATATAATTCCTCATACTTTGCATTAATGTTTGTCTAAGTTGATCTTAATTTAATCTGTCTAAACTTTGTCTAAAGACAGTTAAGGGAACACGTCTTCCCTTAATTGTCTTCAGGTACAGCCTTTAGGTACCTTCATGGCGTCTCTTAAATTGTCTGAGGAGAAGATCAAAAGCAACGTTCTAGAGGAATAACAGACATAATATATTCTTTTGAGGCGTAAATAATCCGAAAATAACAATACCTAGAAACAATATGTTATGGAGTGTTATAGATGGAACGACTAATTTGTTATAGTGTTATAGATGGAATGACTAATTCGTTATAGTGTTATAGATGGAATGACTAATTTGTTATAGTGTTATAGATGGAACGACTAATTTGTTACAGTGTTATAGATGGAACGACTAATTTGTTATAGTGTTATAGATGAAACGACTAATTTTTTATAGTGTTATAGATGAAACGACTAATTTATTATAGTGTTATAGATGAAACGATTATAGATGGAATGAACCTGTTAGGAGAGAAACCGCTTGGCCTGCAGTAGGAATGCAACATACGACTTTCCTCATGTGTTTAATAGATCTTGTAGTTGAGTAGATGAAGAGTAGAGTAGATCCACATTGAGATCAACTGAAGAAAGATATTTTACCCACAGAATTCGGATTCTGAGAGAACCATTTTCGCTACGTTCAGGGTTATCAGAAACAAGGCAATCCTTGTTATCGTCGATTAAGTTGAGGATTTTATGTTTAGACCATGAGTTGTTATTTTCTTCCAGATATTAATTTTTGTTCCTTCAGTCTGTGATTACTCGAAATTGATGTACTTGTTCAATCTTCGTTTTGGAGTGGGCGCTCCACGCTGGTGCTGCATACTCAAACAATGACCGAACATATAGTGTGTGTGTATGTGTGTTTGATATATTGCTGAGCATAACAACAACACTATAGGTTAATTACCACTGTCTAACCCATTGCAGAAGTATCCAGGTGTTTCTAAACTCACTGAGGATGAGAACAGGTCAAATGAAAGCCTGATATAATGTACATTTGCACGTTTAAGCCCAGAACATATTACTAATAATACTAATAATCATAATAATACCGTGATGATCGTTTTCTATAAAATAAAAACACAATATTTTTTTTTTATAAGACCGTTCCTGAGATTAAAACTAAACAGCAATAAAACTGGGCGCTGAGCTATCTGAGGAGAGACGGACGGATGAGCCTCTGAAAATGAGATAGGAATGAGGCTTTTGATGCTGGGAAAGTGTTTTCCAGAGACCGCTTGATGCTTTACGAAGAAAAGAAGAGACAACTAAATTACATAGTAAACCGAGAGAGAAAGAGAGAGAGAGAGAGAGAGAGAGAGAGAGAGAGAGAGAGAGAGAGAGAGAGAGAGAGAGAGAGAGAGAGAGAGAGAGAGAGAGATTTCGAACGTTATTACACAGAATTAGTTACAACATTGCTTACATAAAAGGCACCAAGTTAATTACCACAGGCTGTCGAGTTCCCCAAGTTTCTTGGATAATGATCAGTAACCCAGAATAAAGTGGGCATTTTACCCTCAGTATGTCAACACTTAGGCGCTGGGATAGGAAGCTGGGATAGGAAGATGGGATAGGAAGATGGGAGTTAAGTTTGCGCCCTTAATCCTTAGTGGCTGCTTGACTTTTGATCTGATGCGAAGCTCGTAAAAGTGTCACAAGCTGAGAGAGAGAGAGAGAGGGAGAGAGAGAGAGAGAGAGAGAGAGAGAGAGAGAGAGAGAGAGAGAGAGAGAGAGAGAGAGAGAGAGAGAGAGAGAGAGAGAGAGAGAGAGAGAGCTGGGCAGTCCCTTGGTGTGGCAGGCTGTGTCTTCAGTGAAACAAACAAGTTTGCATAATGAGACAGGTCTTGCAGAATCCTGTGCAGCACAAACTTCACCTTCCAAGAAGACAATGTTTTGCCGTTTTTGTCTTCTGAAATGTCAAGCAGTTCAAGTGTAGATCAGCATTTGTGTGTCCCCCAAAAATCTGTTTTTTATTTATATTTTTTTATGACTGTATTTTTCCTGTTTGTATTTACCTGTCTGTATTTTCCCCTGTCTGTATTTCCCTGTCTGTATTTTCCCCTGTCTGTATTTCCCTACTTATATACACTTGCTTGTATATATATAGCAGAAATATTAGTAAACATTTACTGATGTGACAACATCAATGGAGTCATTACCACACGCCTCACATATCAGTAATTAACATATTCAGTGTTAATAATTGATATCACAAGGAAGTTACGATGATATCATATTCTGCTTTTCTCAGAAAACGTCCAAAATAACGTGGATGAAAATAAATTGCCAAACCCACACTTATGAGAAGAAAGGAGAGAGAAACGCTGTTTAGGTCCGTCTTGAGCCCTTATCAAGTCACTTCTGAGACCAGCAAAGAAGGAAGCCAGAAATCAGCATCCCCCAGCGGGTTTTGTGTGGGTTCGATGTCTCCGAAGATCATGACAAGGTGAGAGCATCTTTTATCTACATTCAATCAAAGACAAGTGACTGGAGGAGGAGGAGAAGTAGGAGGAGAGTAAGAGGGAAGTGAGAGAAGGGGAGAGAGAGAGAGAGAGAGAGAGAGAGAGAGAGAGAGAGAGAGAGAGAGAGAGAGAGAGAGAGAGAGAGAGAGGGAACTATCAGGTGGCTGGAAGCGTTATGTAAAAATGCAAAAAATATATGATTGTGATAAATAAAGATAAATAATGTGATAAATATTTTAACAACATTTTATGTTTATAAATAAAAAAAACAAGCACTTTACACAATTTATTTAATCTTAAAATAATGATTAGCAGTTTTTTTTTCCACATTATATCATTTTGGAAAAGAAATTAGTGTGAAAAATATAGTTTAATCACGTCTGTGCGCATTACGAAGATTTACACTTCTGTTTATAACACTTAAATTAAGACTTCAAGATATATTCTCAGCAAAATTACGGCTGGAAAAGCATTTAACTTCTGCCTGTGAAGTTGACCCTACTCACTTGAGAGAAAAACCTGCAGCTTCAACCTTGAAAAGTTGGGCTAAGCATCTTCGTACATTATAAAGATGCTAATCTACAAGTTGAACTTTCACAGCATAAGGCAAACCAACTATCAGAAGAAACCGTCAAGCCAGTCTGATTATATAGCGGTTGAACGGTAACTGGGATATGAGGACAGCGTTGAAGGAACGGTGTCCTCCCGTGCGAGCCATCGGTGATCGAACGCCGACCCTGCAAGATATAAGGCAATTCGCTTTACCGACCAATCCCCAAAAGAATTTATCGAGCGAGTAATATGGAAAATCCCGTTCAACTACTGGAGTATCTATCCAACAAAACCAAAGATAACAGAAGCAGTGAGGAGTGACCAAGTCCAACAACAGGATCAAACCTCATTTACTTGTACCATGCCCTTAAACAACAGATTCAGGGCCCAAACATAAGAACATAAGAAGAAAGGTAACTGCAGAAGGCCTATTGGCCCATACGAGGCAGCTCCTATTTAAACCCACCCAATCCCACTCATATACATGTCCAACCCACGCTTGAAACAATCGAGGGACCCCCACCTCCACCACATTACGAGGCAATTGGTATATTATAAACATCACTCATCAAAGAGAACCCTGACTTCATGACAATCTAAACAAAGGGGTGGGAAAGAGAACGTTCATCGTTCTCTACTAAACTAAATTCTCAACTTATAACAATGAAAGATGAGATTGCTACAGACTAAATCTCCTTGTTGGCACCTGTGAAGATTTAATATTGGTCGAATATATGGAAGCAAAAAACTTATCACGAATCTTTGTGTATTTTAATTCGAAACAACAACAAGTAAACATGTCCATTACAATCCTTGAAAACTTTCCAAGGTCGCTTGCAGATCATGACTAACCTTTCTATAGGGCATATGTAGACCTAGTTCAAAATTCTCAAGTAATCTGTATAGGCCTAGATTAACATTTCTAGCTCACCTGTAGACCTATCTTAGCGTTCCCAAGTCACCGTTAGACCTAACCTAACATTCTTTGGGTCACAAATAGTCCACAGACTAAGGTCACATTTAGAACGAATCAAATCTTCTTATGCTATCCGCAGACAAGAGCTGATCGATTGATTACTTTAATTAAATAAAGAAACGACCACAAATGTTTCATTTAGACTATGTACAAACTCCTTGGAACAGTCTATGCACTTGAACTGGTTGGTACAGCGATAGCCTTACATCTTACACAACTGCAGTTCGATCCCCCGATGATCCAGGTGATTATAGGCACCATTCATTCCCCCCCCCCCCTATCGTTACATCTCAGCTCCTGGTCCCCATGACCCCTCACCAGCGATATATAGAGCCATAGTGACAGCGCGTTCTTCTGATAATTACCTCAGCACTGAATGCCATCATTAGTTTAGAGCAACTTCACTCTCCAAGGTCATTTACATTATTCCAGCTCCCGGAGATGCAAATCGTCAGCATTTACAGAAGAGGATTTACTTCCACACGTTTACCAAGAAGATTTCGGGTTTTACTGCGGTTAGAAAGCTTGAAAGTGATGAGCAGAGGTGCACGAAGTTACCAGGAATGTCGACTTACCTCGTGCTGTTTACAAAGGTTCTCAAGCTTCATTTTTTACAGTTTCCCAGACGGTGTGAAGGCCCCCAAAGGTGGGATCCCGTTATCATACCAACTAGGCAATGAACACAAACGATAAGGATGGAAATCTGATGTATGAAACTTAGGGTTTAAACCTTCCCTTGATCGCTATACTCTCTGGAGGTTTCAGTCTCCCTCATCCCTGCCATGTAAACTGCAAACCATAATAGTCTGAATTATAATATTTCATTCACTATCGGAGACCCGAACTTAGGGCCCCAAAAGTACGAGCCTTTTTTTTTCCTACTGATCAGACCGAGTGAAATGTTATTCCCCCACACTATTGTGGTTTGCAGTTTGTATGACATGGACGAAGGCGACTTAATTAAATCTTCAGATAGTTCATTAACTCGATATTGCATTATATAAATATATATACTGTCGAAAATTCCTCATTCATAATACTAATGGTGAGTAATTCCTGTGTGTTAGGCCACTGATACTTCTGTTTACCCACACTTCCGGTTCCTGCATGACGGTCACATTGTTTAATCAACAAATCGCATCGGACTGACATGAAATTTAGCGCGTTTGAGAGAAAAGTGAGAGTGATTGTTTCATGAGCGTGAGGTAACTAACACAGGAATCTGTACACCTGTTGATTGACGGTTGAGAGGCGGGACCAAAGAGCCAGAGCTCAACCCCCGCAAACACAACTAGGTGAGTACAGCATGTTGTTACTGAGGGCAGTGTACTCGTAACGGCTTAGTACTCACCTGGTTGTACTCACCTAGTTGTGCTCGTGGGGGGTTGAGATTTGGCTCTTTGGTCCCGCTTCTCAACCGTCAATCAACTGATATACAGATTCCTGAGCCTACTGGGCTCTGTCATATCTACATTTGAAACTGTGTATGGAGTCAGCCTCCACCACATCACTTCCTAGTGCATTCCATTTATTAACTACTCTGACACTGAAAAAGTTCTTTCTAATGTCTCTGTGGCTCATTTGGGTACTCAGCTTCATCGTGTGTCCCCTTGTGCGTGTACCACCCGTGTTAAATAATCCATCCTTCTCTACCCTGTCAATTCTCCTGAGAATCTTGTATGTGGTGATCATGTCTCCCCGACCGCGCAGGAATATCCCTGCAAAAAAAAGTCTCCCCGAGCTCTTCATTCTTCCAGCAATGTGAGGTGCAGTTCCCTCAACCTTTCCTCGAAACTCATGCCTTTTAGTTCTGGGACTAGCCTAGTGACATACCTCTGAACTTTTTCCAGTTTCGTCTTGTACTTTAAAAGGTACGGGCGTGTATGTGTGTGCGTGTGTGTGTGTGTGTGTGTGTGTGTGTGTATTCACCTAGTTGTGCTTGCGGGGGTGGAGTTCTGCTCCTTCGGCCCGCCTCTCAACTGTCAATCAATCAACTGTTATTAACTACTAACTAATTTTTTTCACACACACACCCAGGAAACAGCCCGTAGCAGATGTCTAACTTCCAGGTACCTATTTACTGCTAGGTAACAGGTGCATCAGGGTGAAGGAAACTCTGCCCATTTGTTTTTTCCCGCGGTGCCTGGGGATCTAACCCCGGTCCCTAGGTCCACGAGTCTAGAGCGCTGTCCACTCAGCCACCACCCACCCTCTTGTGGTGGTCATGGCACGTACTGTGTATCATGTAGAAGTGATGGAACTCTTCTCTCTACCCTCACGACTGCCTCTCCTTCCTATCCTCCAGGGGCTAACCTCTTACTGTTCCATAATTCCTTGTCTTCTACATATTTTTGCTCGCGATCGCATTTCACAAAAGCTTATCTAGAGAGCCACCAATCAGTTTGCCGATAACATTCCTACATTAATGTATAGACTTTCCTGCATTATACATGGATGAATTTTGCATTTAATTGGATATCCATTAATACAGTGATCTACGTTCCCGGTTACCAACCGAGGGGCTCAGGATATCCCTGGACTGGAGAGAAAGAATAGGGGACGACTGTTTACATAGCAGTAAAATAGGTACAATGGAGTAAAGCAACTGTTGTGGGTTGCTTCTTACTGAGGGATCTAGGCTTCCTGTCTTCCTGTGCTCGAGAACGGGAATGTTTCATTAAAAACTCCAAATATCAGCCTCTAAGCATGTCTTCACTATGTACGGATGCCTGTCTAACAAGAGAGTATATTGTTAGCTTGCTATACCACAAGGGGGTTATTTTAATGTGTAAAACGTCGAGGGGGAATTTTGTGAGTTCTTGTTTCGTGTTTTTGTGGGTTCAGTGTAGTGTAGTGTAGTTGTAGGTGACAGCTTCTCTCCATAAGTGAAGCTCATCAGATCTCAATTCCAGTAAAGATGATCGTAAGATTTTCAGTCCAAATCTTAGATGATCGTAAGATTTTCAGTCTAAATCTTAGATGATCGTAAGATTTTCAGTCCAAATCTTAGATGATCGTAAGATTTTCAGTCTAAATCTTAGACGATCGTAAGATTTTCAGTCAAAACCTTAGATGATCATAAGATTTTAATTTGATAATATAGTGTATAACCACTTAGGAATCGAGTTATTTTAATTGAATTACAATTTGTGCAGCTCTGTTAGTGATATGATAAACCTGGCCTCTCGAATACCACCCACAACAGCGCAATTAAACGCCCTGTGTCTGTGTATAAAAACCTGTGTGTATTACTCCACAGATATTGGCATGATGCCTTTAAGGTTAAAACCCGACTCTAAGAGTTTCATGGGAAATTCGTCTCATGCCATTACCACAATAAACGACTTGCCACACACCTTATATATATATATATATATATATATATATATATATATATATATATATATATATATATATATATATATATATATATATATATATATATATATATACATGTGGCAAACAGGTGTGTGGTGGTCATCCTGTCTACACAAGCATTGCTGTTTCTCTTGCGTCATTGCAGATAACACTTCCAGTGCTTCCTGTGAAAATTATAGCGTCAGAGGCAGCTATATACATCTGACCAAGCATTGAAGAGTTTTCTGAAACCTGTTTCGTTTCCAGATTTTATGAAGTGGATACAAATGATAAAACTAGTTTTTTTCGACTCGACTAGTCTAGTGTTGTGTATATATATATATATATCACAGGAACAGCGGAGATGAAACGTTCTCTCTGCTCGCGTGGCATTCACTAAATGGGCTACGATCCATGTAGACGTGAAAACTCTTCTCAATTTTCTATGGAGCATTGAGAAGATCACAGTAAGCACGTGGATGATATTCGTATATATATATATATATATATATATATATATATATATATATATATATATATATATATATATATATATATATATATATATATATATATATATATATAACTAAAAACTCCACACACCAGAAGGATTCGAACCCAGACTGCCAGGAACACTATGCACCTTGGCGTACCTGGTACCTTAACCACTAGACCACACGACTCTACAAAAAATCTTGGTAGTCGTGAGACTATTTATCCAAGATCCGACAGCACTCGGTGGTCAACTTGGGCATAGGAAATCAAACACAAATCAACTCAGAGTAAGCCAACAGTGTTACCAAAAAGAAAATAATTAGCCACACCTCCGGATACCAAGTGTTACCAAACAAGAACAGAACTAACCAAATCAGTGTTACCAGTTACGAGAGAACGATTCGCAATACCAATTTAGACTCGGTAGCAGTTTTACCATTGAGAGAATTTGGCAATATAGTTCGTAGTCAGTCCCAATCTTGCCTTTACTCTCGGGCTGTCTGGCTTACAACCGGCTCTTCATCTCTACCTAACACCCTTCTAATCCCTTTTCGTTGCATCTGGTCTTGTAATGTGGCGCATGTGAGGGATTTTGAGCGGTGCTTAATACTGAGCCCCTAATGCTATCAAAATGATGGAAGATGTTCTATGAAATTCTGATAGATAGAATGTGTCAGTACAAGGATTATGTGTGTGAGTCCTATATAGATAGTCCTTCACTTTCTGATAATCATAGTCAGGATTCATTAGGAATTTACCCAACCGCTTGCGAAACCTGTACATCTTTCCTCATTCATGGCAACTTTATTTACATTTATTAAATAGTTTATGATCCCCGAAAGTACTATGAGGATGTTTATACCAATAATTACCATGGATTTTGAAGGGTTGAAGTTCGTAAATTGTAATTTCCTATCTGAGTATAGTAGAAATCTTACACAAATACCAAGTAGAATTTAGAATTCATAAACTACCCTGGATAGTCAAAATGCAACCAGCTGATCCGTCCGGGTAAAATTGCTTGAAGCCTCTTAGGGCATCAGGCTTAAAGCAGCCCAGCTCAAGACGCCTACACATAAAAAATAAAGATTTCTTAAGACAAGTCGAGCAGTCTCCCCTGATCCCCTCTCGCATCTATGTTCTCATTACCCTCCTGTAAGATTATACCTGGAATATTCAGATTTTCCGTCTAGACGATGCTGGATATAGTTATATTTGTAATATGCTGAAAAATGGAAGAAGAGGAATTGTAATATGCATATGTGCATATACATTGTATATGTATTCTTAGCTAGGTAGGTCTTGAAATCAAAATGGAGGGGAAGGTTTAATTTGAGAAAGTGGCTGACACTTAGTTTTCAACTTGATTGCTCAGCTTGGGGCTTTTAGGTTTTGTGTAAAGTTAAACTATTATTGTTAAGGCTTTGTTAAGGCTCTCTAACTTGGTAATAATTTTCTCTTTCTGACCTTTGCAACACTCTCTGTCTCTCTCTCTGTCTGTCTCTCTCTCTCTCTCTCTCTCTCTCTCTCTCTCTCTCTCTCTCTCTCTCTCTCTCTCTCTCTCTCTCTCTCTCTCTCTCTCTCTCTCTCTCTCTCTCTCTCTCTCCTTTTTCTTTAAACTAAGACAAGGGTTCATAAGGACCGTCAAATGACGTACCTAGTGAAACTGCAAGCAAGAGCCGTTATCCTACCTCAGCTCATCTGAAGCCTGCTCCTAGAAACTCATTTATTTCATGAGAATGTACTTTGAAACTATCACATAGGGAACTATCATAACGGACCTATCATATGATGAACCTGGTGAAACTGCAAGCAAGAGCTGTAATCCTACCTCAGCTAAGTTAAAACCTATTCCTAAAGGCCCATTTATTTCATCATATCGTTCACGTGCGATAGAATTCGCCGAAGCCCTGCCAGCCTCCTGGTAATGTTTTGGTCGAGCCTGAGTTATCACTATGTAATGTTGTAGGGAGTGAAGTTATTATCGGTAAAATCATCCCGTGCCAGCGTGATCCAGATTCCTGGCGATGCGAAAGGGGAGACGGGAAGTGAGGCGTCACATAACGCTGCGGGTGTTTGGAGCTGATGGATGCTGTTGTTCCCATCTGGGGAAAGGTAGATTATTAAGGGAGATGAAGGATGCTGATGTGAGGTGAGGGTAGATTATTCTCGGGAGATGATCCGAGAATAATCTCGGATCCCCCTCACCCTCTCTCCCCCCTCAAATAGATGAGAGGGGGTGTTGTTGAACACGTCAGCTTAGGGGGGAAGGGGGCTGTTATTGGTACTTGAGACTTGTAAGAGGGGGGGGGGGGGTTCACTGGTACCTGGGGAAGGGCGGGTCTTAATTGTCTTCAAAACAAGCTCGTTCACCTTCGAAACTGTGACGTCTGAGATTCAAGCTCTTGCTTCAGTGAAAATCTTCCAGAGCTAAACTGGCTATTCCTTTATTTCATCCAAATAAATATTATAATTAGCAGCCATTTATACTCTGAAGATTATACACACATTTTCAATATATGAAAATAATTGTCCATATATTGATATGTTTAAAAGCAAAACATTGGAGGTTAGAATTTTTCCAAGATATCACTCATGTAAATTTGTATAGTTGCAATTACTAAACAATTCTTTGCACACGGTAAAGGAAGAATTTGAAAAGTTTAGTGGTTCCTAGGGAGACAATCATCAAGGAAATAAAATAATGAACGCTAAGCAGGTTATCAAGACCGGGCGAAGTATTTACTAGAATCCTTGTGAAGTGAAAAGATTAAATTTCGAACATAATATCAGCCATATATTCTTAATTAGAATAGTGAGAGAACAAACTCGGAAGTTCTCCTCCGATGGGCTTTGTGCTCTCGAAGGTCACATCGTGATAATTGATTAAAAGTTTGTAAAACATCAGTAATATAAGACATCTGTAATAATACTCTCCTTCTTGTCAGAAATTTTGAATTTATTTAATGTTTTCTATGCTAAAGTAATACATATTATTCATGCAGAGGGTTAAGAAGAGGCTCAATTTTTTTAGCGAAGAATGAAAATGAATTAAATCTTAGTTTAATGCAATTTACCCTTTGGAATCTCAATAGCAAATACACCCTTAACCTCCCCCCCCCTCCAGCCTCACTCAGATGACAGCCTACAAGATAATGAATCTAACAGGATAATAAATCCATCCCAGTTAGCAATTGTTAGTGAGGCAGTGAATCACAGAGGCAATATCCAAGCCAGAACAGAGTAAGAGGCTGTGTCTGTTCCAGGGAGACCCAACACGTAGCCACTGCCAGCAACAGATGATGTCGCTTGTCGCAGAATGCTCCGAGCTATTGTGTACATCGTCCTTCCGAAGAGTTGGTTGTCTGAAGGCTGACTGCTCCTTCTGTCATTCTGACAATACTATCTACGGTTCCACGTCCTGTGCTATTAGTACGATGACCAGACCACACACTAGAAGGTGAAGGGACGACGACGACGTTTCGGTCCGTCTTGGACCATTCTAGAATCGACTTGAGAATGGTTCAGGACGGACCGAAACGTCGTCGTTCCTTCACCTTCTAGTGTGTGGTCTGGTCATCATACTTTAGCCACGTTATTGTGACTCATCGCCTGCTATTAGTACGTTTTCAACAAGTTGATGTAGGTTGATATACGCATATAGGTTCAACAAGTTGAACCTATATGTGAGTGTGTGTGAGTGGGTGGATTTACAATTTGTGTCTGCAGAATCGAATTATGTTAGCTCTTGGACCCCGCCTTTCTAACAGATCTGTGTATGTGTGTGTGTGTGTGCTAGCGTGTTTACGTATGTGAAATACGTGTGTGCGTATGTGTGTGTATTATTATGAACATGAGAAGCTATGGATGAAGAAGTGAAAGGTGTTGTAGGCCAACACTATGCGGATGCGACGCGTCAATAAGCGCTCTGTCTCGGCACGTTATCCTTACTTAAAGTAAAATGAAACAAAACAAATATATAGGGATAACGAGCTATGGAGAAAGATAGAGAGAACTTGACTTCGACACTCTGGCAGAAAAGAAGGATAAGTGCAGACATGATAACGACATACAAGATAATAATGGAAATTGTCCATGAGACAGAAACAATGCTCAAGGGAAGGAAACTATCAAGAAAAAGCTTCAAACAATTACGACAATGCTCACGGCAAGGAAGAATAGATCTCGGGTAAATAGAAGGGAACTCGAGCCAAATATATCGCAGTGTAAAAAAAATAACTTTAAATCAAAGAATCGTATATTAATAAAATAGATTTACAGAATAAATATGAGATAAGTTATTAACTAATGCAGGCGATGAGTCACAATAACGTGGCTAAAGTATGTTGACCAGACCACACACCACAAGGTGAAGGGACGACGACGTTTCGGTCCGTCCTGGACCATTCTCAAGTCGATTGTCCACCATCTGGACCACAATCGACTTGAGAATGGTCCAGGACGGAACGAAACGTCGTCGTCCATTCATTTTTTTAATGAGTTGATTGGTCAACAATGTATATTAACTCAAGTTCTTGAGTAAAACTCCAGAAGTTTAAAAGCTGACGTTCGACCCATCAATCACATACAGGTGAGTATACCAAGCTGAAAACATACATACATAAATACACAGACATTTAATTTATAAATATTTAAATTTGTGAGGGGAAAATGCCACTCGCAGAATTGTTATATAAAAAGTTTTATTAATCGTTTTCCGCTGTAAAGACCAATGGTGTGTAATTTGGCATTTGCTTTGCAGTTCGCCGGATCTCTCTCAGTAAAGTCAGTTTTATATCGAAATGTAAAATGCCATCAGGATTTTTTTTGTAAAAATTTTTTTTTGCTTCTGTACACTCATCATAATGAAACAAATAATTTTTGGGGACAATTTTTTTTGTCAGTTTAGTAGCCCGGTCAGGAAATATATGACACTTTATGGAATTGATAGAGAAAATGTTAATCTAAATTCTAAATGCTCATAATTTACTGAGTACTCTTGGCTCAATTGCTCCCACGGTCGTTGGAAGGGTGATTTTCGTGATTTACACACCCACACAGGGGGAGCCGGTGGCCGAGCGGACAGCACGCTGGGCACGTGATCCTGTGGTCCCGGGATCGATCCCGGGCACCGGCAAGAAACGATGGGCAGAGTTTCTTTCACCCTATGCCCCTGTTACCTAGCAGTAAATAGGAGTAGTAGAAACAGTTGATTGACAGTTGAGAGGCGGGCCGAAAGAGCAGAGCTCAATAACCCCCCCCCCCCCCCCGCAAGCACAACTAGGTGAATACACACACACACAAAGTCATATATATATATATATATATATATATATATATATATATATATATATATATATATATATATATATATATATATATATATATGATGTGGAAGCAATTGAAACAATTTCGCCGTTAAAGACGATTCAAGTTAACAAGGCCTGTGTCAATCTTTTGCTCCCGAATGAGGGTACACAGGAGAGTCCGAAGGCTTCATTAGCTTTGTCGCAGCGGCTTCATACGAGGTTCAGTTTCCTGATTTCCTTTACCACGAGACTTCAAAGGGACGTATTATAGCTTTTTGTGGTAATTTGACCGCATTCTGTCGCAATTATAAGCTCGACTAATACATATTTTAGCCTCTGATATGTTAAGCTTAAAACATTGTTTACATAAGCGGAAAATATATCCAATTAGGACAAAGAAACATTAATTGCATATTTTTTTGTAATGAAGTGGACAAATTGTAGGTAATAACTCAATGTCTTGTTACGACAAGCAATTCACCTGCCTGTGCTCGTTAGTTCTATGTGTTGCGTTAATATACTGGAAAACACATTTTTTTTTTCACGCGTGTAAACACATACATACGTAAAAGAACTTACGTGTTGTTTTCACATAATTAAAAATTCTTAGTAGAGAGAGTTATTCATTAAAAAAAAATTTTGTTATAGAGACTGGGATTTATTTTACATTTTTTAACGAAAATTTTAAAAATTCTTAGCAAACAAACTGTTATACATTATTCAATTCTTGTTAACGAGAGTGCTATAGGATATACACTTCTTCTTAAAAGAAATATTATATATTATATAATTCTCGCTCAAGAGAGTTATATATTTTACAATTCTTGCTCAAAAAGTGTTATACATTATATATTGTTAATAAAAGTGCTAATCATTATACAATTCTCGTTAACAAAAACTATATTATTCAGTATACAATTAGGAAAAGTTTTTCTATATAACAATTTCAGTCCAAGACTCAGAGATGCTCTTTGTTTAAAGATATTATTATTAAATATATTAATATATTTCAAAGTTATGAGTGTAACAAACTTAGTCTCATGAACAAATCCACAAAGGCCGTGACGAGGATTCGAACCTGCGTCCGGGAGCATCCCAGACACTGCCTTAATCGACTGAAACTCAGTCTCTTTCAATGTCAATATGTTAAGATCATTGTGTATGAAGGAATTGAGTTATGCCTAATTTGAAATTTCCTGTTTCCGAGAATTTGTTCTACATGTTATATGTGACAGTAAGATATGTAAAAATGGCTGTAACTGTAAGATATGTAAAATGTCTTTAACAATAACAATGCAATTTATCAGTCAAATTGTTGTTGCGGACTTTCCCAAACTTTATTTTCTGTAACGGCATCAAAGTCATAACATTTTCCCCTTCAATTTTAGTAAGAGTTAAAGATATCGTATCAGACTTCCCAGAACTGCAATTTCATTATTTCGGTCGTTTCATCTCTTCTCTTCTCTTCCCTGTACTCTTCACCATTGTCATCTCCTCTACTCTTCACCATTGTCATCTCCTCTACTCTTCACCACTGTCGTCCCTTCTTCAATATATTGGTTCATCGGTATTCCAGGACGCATCTAGACATCATCTTCTTAAATGTCCTTCACTACTACGCGTCAGACTGGGACTTGTATTAATGCTTGTTGGCACATGGCTTCCGAGGCAACAGCACCAGGAATTATGTCCGCACGGTGAATTGTGTCCATACGGCGATTGTGTACATACTGGGAATTTTGTCCATGCGATGAAATTTGTCCCGAAGGTTAATTGGTTCCACATGGGGATTGTGTCCATCATGAGAATTGTGTCCATCACTGGAAATTGTGTGCATACGATAAATTGTGTCCTCGCAGATTATTGTGGTCGCACGGGGATTGTGTTCATACCTGGAATAGTGAAAATTATGTCCCACACAGGGGGAATCGTGCCTAAGCAATTTTTCCTCAACACTGCGTCGTTCTACACCTTGGAAATCTTTGATGCTCACTGTTTTTTTTTTATTAATACACGAGGTACATCTGCATTTGTACAGCTACCCTAGATTATATGAAGTGGAGTACAGTGTGTCAACAAAAAATATCACCACTGCAAATATCATTTGGCCACATTTTAAGTACGCACAAAGCTTAATTTTTGACGAGCATATGTTACACAATTTGTCAGTTTTAAAAATGACCTAGGAATTATAACATTGAATATAAAGAACCCATTTATCTGCAGCAACATACATACATACATATAATAGATGAATATTGATGCTTGCATATATACATATATTGGTATTTGGAATGGTGCTTTGTCCTTGACAGCTCTGAAGAGAGAAGACAGAGTTAACCCATTTGGTACCATCACGTACAGGATGTATATTCACGAGGGCCATGAGCAAGAGCTTGACGTCTATTTTGAGAGAGAGAGACGGACAGAGAAAGAGAGAGAGGCAGACAAGGAGAGTGAGTGCGTTTCGCATCGATTGTTTTTTTTCGAAATGAAAGAGACTGACTTTGATTTTAAATATGTTTACATCACTAACACCCATCTATCCATATATGCAACAACGATCAATGAAAACACTGATCAAAGTGTGCCGAAAATGTTATTTTTAGTGTGTGTTTTCTCCCTGAATATATATATATATATATATATATATATATATATATATATATATATATATATATATATATATATATATATATGTCGTACCTAGTAGCCAGAACGCACTTCTCAGCCTACTATGCAAGGCCCAATTTGCCTAATAAGCCAAGTTTTCATGAATTAATTGTTTTTCGACAACCTAACCTACCTAACCTAACCTAACCTAACTTTTTCGGCTACCTAACCTATCCTAACCTGTAAAGATAGGTTAGGTTAGGTTAGGTAGGGTTGGTTAGGTTCGGTCATATATCTACGTTAATTTTAACTCCAATAAAAAACAATTGACCTCATACATAATGAAATGGGTAGCTTTATCATTTCATAAGAAAAAAATTAGAGAAAATATGTTAATTCAGGAAAACTTGGCTTATTAGGCAAATCGGGCCTTGCAAAGTAGGCTGAGAAGTTCGTTCTGGCTACTAGGTACGACATATATATATATATATATATATATATATATATATATATATATATATATATATATAATCTTGGAGCATTATAACAAATCTAAGGTCATTGCTATTTATATCTGGAATAACATCTGTACCTGGAATTTCAATTTAAAAATCCATTCCAACTTTACTATCTAAATCGCATTTCACTCTCCCATATCTCTGATCTATTTATCTGTCTGTTTGATTGTTTGACAGTCTGTCTGTCTGTCTCTGTCTGTCTGTCTCTCTCTCTCTCTCTCTCTCTCTCTCTCTCTCTCTCTCTCTCTCTCTCTCTCTCTCTCTCTCTATCTCTCTCTCATATCTGGAGGTGGAACACACAGGAGCTCCGGGTAACAAAGGCAAACACGAATGAATGTACCCCATGTACCAGGGATGAAAGATAAACGAAAGAAATGGGAAGCTGTTTAACTATTTAGAGAATGGTAATTTTTCAAGTGCTTGGTGTTTGTAAAGCGAAATTGGAAGGTGAAAGGAAAATAGGCAGTGGTAATAGGTAACGGTTGACTGCTGGCTTCGTAGTTTAAAGAAGCGATCTGGGAATCTCAAATCTCATAAGGTGAAGATTGGGTGTTATCATTACATATGCAATGTGTTATGGTAGCTGCCAGATTGAGAGAGAGAGAGAGAGAGAGAGAGAGAGAGAGAGAGAGAGAGAGAGAGAGAGAGAGAGAGAGAGAGAGAGAGAGAGAGAGAGAGAGAGGTGGGTGGGGAAAGGTTGATGTCATGACTGTTTGCCTTAGTGAGTGATGGCAAACTTGGCTGCCAAACATCAAGACATCATTAACTGTCGTTGCTGAAAATCACAAGATTTCCGCGAGGCGGTGAATCTTGGACTTATCACTTCGATCTAGCTGTATACCGCTGAACGGATCCAAGATGGCGCTGCTCCACAACAAGTAAGGTTTCATATCTTATGTGTGTGTGTATATATATATATATATATATATATATATATATATATATATATATATATATATATATATATATATATATAGTAACATATAAGTGATATTGCAACTATGTACAGTGCATCGTCCACTGCAAAGTTCAATCTTTCAATTACAAACGATTGCCTTACCATGGGAAAGTGCAACTTTTTGGGTGAGGGCGTTCGATTACCCGATGCCTCGTAGTTCAGGTGGTGTGACTACTTGAGATTTCACTCGTCCTCAGGCCAGGTTCTCTAAAGCTGTATTCGACTCCCACGACGCATTCGTCAATTTTAACGTATTTTGTGTTAAAAGCAGGTTTGTTCCCATTTACATGTTAACGTTATTATATAACTGGCTGTACCCGGCCACACGTTGCTGTGGCTCAGCAACGCGCACCCTTTCCCTGCCTCCCAGTCCTCCCCACCATTCCCACCCTCCCCCGTCCCCTCGTCCTCCCCACCATTCCCCACTCCCAAATGTGGAGTGCATTCCCAAATGATCTGATGTTCCCATCAGAAAATTGGTAACATCAAATGATCCGATGTTCCCATCACTGAAATATAAGAATAACAGTTAAAAATGAAATGTAATCAACACAGCTCAATTCCAACGCAATGTCACACAAATTAAATTAAAGTTAAAATAATTCGAAATCTATGAAAATTCAATTTATCAATGAAATCGAAAATGTTGAAATGGAGTCGTAACATATTTAGTATAGCGTGTGTTGCTCTTACGTGCAATAATGGCGATGTTTCTTAAAAAAAGAATGTTTTTACCTGTCACAGGTGTGGCATCGATACTTATACTTACGAAATGAACGGTATGGTAAACAACACAGCTCAATTCCAATGCAATGTCACACAAAAAAATTAATCAAAATTAAAATAAATTTAAATCTATGTAAATTCAATTTATCAATGCAACTGGGAATACTGAAATGGAATCGTGACATATTAAATATGGCGTGTTTTGCTATTACGTGCAACAGATGGCGCTGCTTTTTTTTAAAGCAAGGTTTTTACCTGTCACAGGTGAGGCATCTATATAGTGTGTACATAAAAACATGTACGTATTCGAATGGAACATTTTGTCAAGATTTCAAAGCAATCCGTGAAGAACTTTCGAAGATTACAGCGTGTGTTGCTCTTACGTCCAACAGATGGCGCTGTTTAAAAAAAAAAAGTTTTTTCCTGACACAGGTGACGCATGTATATAGTAGATATATGAAAAAATGCAAAATTCAAATGCAACTTTGTGTCAAAATTTTAAAGCAATCGGTAAAGAGGTTTCGAAGATTTCCCCTCACATGAAAAACACAGTTAAAAAGGAACATATTTTTTTTCCCGTCACAGACATGACATCTATATAGTATGTATATAAAAACCCGCTCGGATGCAAATGGAACGTTGTGTGAAAAGTTCAAAGCAATCGGTGAAGAACTTACGGAGATTAGCGATTTTGAACAAACGAACATTTAAGTTTTTATTTATATAGATAAAGTTCTTTGTATAATTAGGTTTAGGTTAGGTTAGGTTAGGTTAGGTTAGGTTAGGTTTTTAAGGTTCTGTTGGCGAATACTTGTAATTGAAACATATACAGCGTTGTGATTCAAACAGAGGTCGTCATCGAAGCACTATTCGAAAAATGGTCGAACGTCATCAGTTGTGAGTTGTGTATAAAAAGTTTTCAGTCATAAACCGGGGGATTTGCGGCTAGATTAACAACGCATTTGGACTTTGTTGATGAGAAGGAGCTGGATATCTCCATGATCCGGGGTTCGACTACGGAATGTTTCGTGCTCCGGAGATCGACTTCCCAATACTCGGAGCTCTGGGATTCGACTACCCGATACCTGGAACTCCGGGGTTCGACTACCCGGAATCTTTCAAGCCGTCCTCACAAACAAAGGCCAAAGTACATTCCATGCACCCGCCAAACTCCCTGTTTATGAATTAAAATCTTTTTACACGGCTCACAACTAATGGCGTTCGAACTCTTCTTTGAACAAGTACTTCGCTGACGACATTTGTTAGAACCACAACGCTATAAACAGCCCGTCCTCCAAACAAAGATCCAAAAGTGATTCCATGCACCCGCCAAACCCCCTGTTTATGAATGAAAAACGATTTACACACGACTCACAACTCATTTCGTTCGAACACTTCCGGAACAAATGCTTCACTGACGAATTTTGTTCGAACCACAACGCTATAAATGCTTCACCTACGTACTACAAATACAAATAATTGTCAGGATAACCTAAACTCGTAACCCAACCTACGCCTAAATATGCACAGTGTGGTGACCAGACCACACACTAGAAGGTGAAGGGACGACGACGTTTCGGTCCGTCCTGGACCATTCTCAAGTCGATTGTGAATGGGACTCACAACCGACTTGAGAATGGTCCAGGACGGACCGAAACGTCGTCGTCCCTTCACCGTCTAGTGTGTGGTCTGGTCAACATACTTTAGCCACGTTATTGTGACTCATCGCCTGCACAGTGTGGTAATGTATACAAAATATATTTATTTTGTACAAAATTATTAGTTTGAATAAACAGCATATTAAAACCGACGAATGCGTCTTAAGGGTCGGCCTCTGGATGGAATGAACACATCCTGAGAACAATTGACACCAGGCGCCAGTTTAGTACACATGAGCCATCCTGATGTAGTTGACATATTCCCGATAAATAAATTATGAGCAACAGAATCGGCATTTTAATTAGCTTAACTGCCTGCAGCAAAATACTTGAGTAAATCTCGTACTGTCAATATCCTGGCTGTTAAATATTGGACTCCCATCTCGAGCCTTATGTCTGCAGTTTTCTCTAAATTGCTTCCAGGATGTGAAGAGTTCATTTTAAAGTCAACTCTTCATTTGATGAGCAAACCCAGGGCGCTGCGGGCCGTCGGGACGGATGGGTGAACTCCTGAGAGAATGAGAGACATGACCCAACTTCCGTGTCTAAGACAAGAGAGGGATTCCGGGATGGGATTATTGATCCCCCAGAATGGGATAAGTTTCTGGGATGTGTGTGTGTGTGTGTGTGTGTGTGTGTGTGTGTGTGTGTGTGTGTGTGTGTGTATGTGTGTGTGTGTGTGTGTGTGTGTGTCTGTGTGTGTGTGTGTGTGTGTACTCACCTAGTTGTGCTTGCGGGGGTTGAGCTCTGGCTCTTTCGTCCCGCCTCTCAACCGTCAATCAACAGGTGTATAGGTTCCTGAGCCTATTGGGCTCTATCATATCATATGTGTGTGTGTTCACTTAGTTGTATTTACCTAGCTGTGCTTGTGGGGGAGTTGAGCTCTGACTCTTTGAGCCCGCCTCTCAACTGTCAATCAATCAACTTTTTTTTTCACACACACACACTCACACACCACAGAAAGCAGACCGCAGCAGCTGTCTAACTCCCAGGTACCTATTTACTGCTAGGTGAACCGGTGCATCAGGGGTGAAAGAAACTATGCCCATTTGTTTCCGCCTTCATCGGAGATCGATCCCCGAACCCCAGGACTACGAATCCCGAGTGCTATCCACTCAGCCGTCAGGCCCCAGTGTGTGTGTGTGTGTGTGTGTGTGTGTTTACTAGTTGTGTTTTTGCGGGGGTTGAGCTTTGCTCTTTCGGCCCGCCTCTCAACTGTCAATCAACTGTTTACTAACTATTTTTTTTTCCACACCACACACACACACACCCCAGGAAGCAGTCCGTGACAGCTGACTAACTCCCAGGTACCTATTTACTGCTAGGTAACAGGGGCACTTAGGGTGAAAGAAACTTTGCCCATTTGTTTCTGCCTCGTGCGGGAATCGAACCCGCGCCACAGAATTACGAGTACTGCGCGCTATCCACCAGGCTACGAGGCCCCTGTGTGTGTGTGTGTGTGTGTGTGTGTGTGTGTGTGTGTGTGTGTGTGTGTGTGTGTGTGTGTGTGTGTGTGTGTGTGTGTGTGTGTGTGTGTGTGTGTGAGTGTGGGTGAGAGAACACATGCTCCGACACACGATAATAAAACACGAGAAGCAGGAAGGGGGAGCAGATAAAGATAGTGAGACACCAAACTCACCCCAACAAGAGGTCACAAATTTCATTATGTCTGGGTTTCTCTCCCAAGAGCGTCACCCCACAGGGACAGCAGCAAGAAAAATACTCCTGGTAAGAGTTCTCAATTTCTTATTCCTACCATGGGGGGGAAAAATATTTCTTGGATTTGAAACGTCGAATTGTATTTGTCTTCAAGTTTTTGGGGTTTATTACTGATGCAGGATGTTATCTTGAGGTTATCTTGAGATGATTTCGGGGCTTTAGTGTCCCCGCGGCCCGGTCCTCGACCAGGCCTCCACCCCCAGGAAGCAGCCCGTGACAGCTGACTCACACCCAGGTTCCTATTTACTGCTAGGTAACAGGGGCATAGGGTGAAAGAAACTTGGCCCATTTGTTTCTGTCTCGTGCGGGAATCGAACCCGCGCCGCATATTATGTATGTAATCAGTTATTCTCATTGTATATGTATATTGTATAGTTCTCTGTATGTATATTATTAACATTGTGGATATTTTGGGTCTTCTTTGGGGGTGGTTCTAAGGGGACATTGAACAGGTCTAATCAACCAAGCTGTTATTGTTTGCAGTTCGTTATCCAATTAGGCCCCATAGCCCTGTTGCCCCGATACCCTAAGAAAGAATTTGTCTAGTTCCCACTTGAAGACAATTCTGAGTCCTTGGGTAAGTGTCCTTATACAGAGAATCAAGAAGTTGAAAATCCCTGGGAATTAATATGATTATTGATCAATCGTTTTGTCGCTGCACGTCCTTCAATTTATGCTTAAGAAGTATTCTGTTTGTTAAAGATATAGAGATGCTAAGTCGTTCTTGATTCAATGGATGATAGCTGCTTATTCTCTACACTGATTCCTAATGTTCCCTTTGTCTTTGCTGAAAAGTTTAGCGTCCTCGAAGTTCACGATGGGCTGCTCCTCGTTCTTGTGTTTGTCTTAAGCACTGTGTGACAAACTTCTTTAGTTCGTGTAGCTGTGTCCAAAGTGCCTTGGCTTTTGTTTATTTTTGTGTGGTTGGGGCCATAGTGTCTTGGCTGTTGAATATTTTGTGTGGTTGGGGCCATAGTGTCTTGGCTGTTGATTATTTTTGTGTGGTTGGGGCCATAGTGTCTTGGCTGTTGATTATTTTTGTGTGGTTGGGGCCATAGTGTCTTGGCTGTTGATTATTTTTGTGTGGTTGGGGCCATAGTGTCTTGGCTGTTGATTATTTTGTGTGGTTGGGGCCATAGTGTCTTGGCTGTTGATTATTTTGTGTGGTTGGGGCCATAGTGTCTTGGCTGTTGATTATTTTGTGTGGTTGGGGCCATAGTGTCTTGGCTGTTGATTATTTTGTGTGGTTGGGGCCATAGTGTCTTGGCTGTTGATTATTTTTGTGTGGTTGGGGCCATAGTGTCTTGGCTGTTGATTATTTTGTGTGGTTGGGGCCATAGTGTCTTGGCTGTTGATTATTTTTGAGTGGTTGGGGCCATAGTGTCTTGGCTGTTGTTTATTTTTGTGTGGTTGGGGCCATAGTGTCTTGGCTGTTGTTTATTTTGTGTGGTTGGGGCCATAGTGTCTTGGCTGTTGTTTATTTTGTGTGGTTGGGGCCATAGTGTCTTGGCTGTTGTTTATTTTGTGTGGTTGGGGCCATAGTGTCTTGGCTGTTGTTTATTTTGTGTGGTTGGGGCCATAGTGTCTTGGCTGTTGTTTATTTTGTGTGGTTGGGGCCATAGTGTCTTGGCTGTTGTTTATTTTTGTGTGGTTGGGGCCATAGTGTCTTGGCTGTTGTTTATTTTGTGTGGTTGGGGCCATAGTGTCTTGGCTTTTGTTTATTTTTGTGTGGTTGGGGCCATAGTGTCTTGGCTGTTGTTTATTTTTGTGTGGTTGGGGCCATAGTGTCTTGGCTGTTGATTATTTTTGTGTGGTTGTGGCCATAGTGTCTTGGCTGTTGTTTATTTTGTGTGGTTGTTGCCATAGTGTCTTGGCTGTTGTTTATTTTTGTGTGGTTGGGGCCATAGTGCCTTGGCTTTTGATTACTTTGTGTAGTTGGGGCCATAGTGTATTGGCTGTTGTTTATTTTGTGTAGTTGGGGCCATAGTGTCTTGGCTGTTGTTTATTTTGTGTGGTTGTGGCCATAGTGTCTTGGCTGTTGTTTATTTTGTGTGGTTGGGGCCATAGTGTCTTGGCTGTTGATTATTTTGTGTGGTTGGGGCCATAGTGTCTTGGCTGTTGATTATTTTGTTTAGTCCTCAAGTGGTTTCGTCAGTGTAGATATTCGTTGGTGTTCATTTGGTTAGACATTTCATTTGGCTCGGCTGATGTCTATTTGAGGTTGAGTTCAGGTAGTTTGGTGTTCTTATGGGTTGTTCCTTCATGAAGTTTGTGTATTCTTTTTTTTCTCATGTGAATTGCCATGTTCCTTTAAAATACAATACAGGGTAATCTGTGGCATAGCATTCTTTTTAATTAAGTAATCATCACACAGTTTAAAACCTTCGGGTTTCCTGTCAGGTTTCTTGTACAATCCTACTCCCTTCACATCCTTCCATTCTTCTTCATAATCTCACATTTACTCATACACATTCGCGGTCCCTCATATTCCTCCACGCTCCCTCATATTCAATCATTTTTGTATTCTCCATCACATTCCATTTAAACCAGGATCTTGATTCAGAGGCAGTATATATTTATATTTACATATTTATACATACTTAATACATACTTACTTCTATACTTAAAACATATTTACCTTCCATCATACATATTTACATTCCCTTGTGCATAATTACCCTTACTCATTAATATAAATCTTTCCTCATACATAATTACCTTCCCTTATACATATCTACCTTTCTTTAAACATGTTTACGTACCCCTAATACATATTTAGCTATCCTTGTGCATCCTTGCATCGTTAATCTCGCCACATTTCACTCACATAATTTCAACGATTAAACTATTCAAAGAGTTTCACAGAACTGCCAGAAAATCAGTTCAATCCTATTTAGACACTTTAATGAAACTGTAAACAAGATTAATTGCTGCAATGGTCTCATGTATAATATATTTTCTCGCTCTAGTATCTATTACGAAAATCGTTTCCAGCTCTGCAGCTCTTTGTCTAAAACCATTTTGATCTCTCTAACATTCTTCTCTGAAACCAATTCTATCACTTCAGTACTTTTCTCTGAAATCTTTTATATCTCCCCAGCAAGAATATTTAAAATCAGTGTAATCATTGCTATTTATCAATCAACACAAATTCGTTTTATAAATTTTCTTTTACCGGCAAAGCGACGTCTTTGCTTATTACAGTGTGGAAGGGGGTTTAATACACGATGGATCAAGTGGCTGAGCACCAGTCCTTCTCTCCTCGCTTCTTATAGGGTTGACGTTCGAGTCCCGATGGTCCAAGTGGATGGGTACCGTTTCTTCTCTCTCCGTTTTCTTATCCCAGTTCCTATTCTGTTTTTATTTCCCTTTCAAGTGATGAATAGTCACACTAGGAGGGTTGTCTGGGATAGTATGTCTCTCCTCTCCAATCGTCATTCGTCCCATATTCTTTACCCCTTTCCATACATCGCCCTCTTTCCCCTCCTCTTTTCTCCTTTTTCCCCTACCCCTTTCCGGTCCTTCACCCCTCTTTCCCTTTCTCTTCTCCCCTCACTCTCTTCCCTCCTATCTCTCCATTTTCGTAACTCAACTACAAGGTAGCAAATTAAATGTTCCTCAAGTATTTGTGGACCACGACTTTCACGCTCCCCCTTGGACGGACATACACTAGAATCAATATATTGTCACCCGAGGTTCATTGCCATTTCAGCAAATAAAGAAAGAAACAGGAAGCAAAAAAAGGCTCCAGCTTAATACAGTTTAAATTTTCAACTTGTCGCCTTCAGAGTGATGAATAGAATCTTGATATTATTTAGCATTCTCCAAGTTTTATTTTCTAGCCTCTATATTAGAGGCTCTATGTTCTGTGTTGCATGTTTGTTGCTTTAAATGAAGAATTCATGAGGAATCGCGTAATATGTTTTCAATACGACTCTAATGGATCATCAATACTACCCCTCACAAGGCAACACGTCCTCTTATAAATAACGTCACTTTTGGCTCGTATGCGCACTATGGCCAAATTTGGACGTAATTTGAAATGAAATCGACTCACAAAAGTGACGTACTGTTCCGTTTTCTGTTTGAGTCGTCCGGCTTACTCGGACAGCTTAGAAGAGGAACTTTCAATTAACGTTTTTCATAACGTTTTGAAACTTTATGAGAATTTCCTGCCCACCTAACCTATCAGACGACCCTTAACTTACTGTTGTTGAAAAAAAAAAAATCCCAAATTTATTTTCAATATTTTTTCATTTTCAAATTACGTCCGTATTCGGCCATACGGGCAAACGGCCAAAAGCGACGTTCTTTTTAAGAGGACAGGTTACGAAGGACAGAGGAGTCTGAAAAACTAGCCTCTCTCTCTCTCTTTGAGGCTATTAACACAATGCATGTTAATGTAGAATAAACACAAATTAGTTACGATGTTTCTCATTTAAAACGATCGTAATGACTGATTAAATTATTTACACTGAGAGTCTGCACTCACCGAGAATCTGCTCTCAAAGGTAAGCTTGATCCCATCTCCACAGGTTCTCTGGCCTCTTCCTCCTCCTCCTGCCCCTTCTCCCTTCTTCCCCTTCCCATCCTCGCTTCGCTTCCCATCTCCTCTTCCCCCCTTCCTCTTTAAACTTTCCACTCTTCCTTCCCTTCAGCCACTCTCCTCAGGGGTCACAAGATACGGTTATCTGTCGTCTTATAGTAAACATTACAACGATTCAATTTTAGATAAGAAAATAAATAGCAAATCTATTTCTCTTTTATGGAAAACAGCTGTTGCGAAATAACGAGGTCATAGTGTAAATAATATTAAAAATAAAGCAATTTTATTAATAACAATATGTAGATAATACAGTCAAAAGCAAAAATAAGCACAATAATATTATCAATAATAAAGATTGGTTCTATTAATCAGTAAATTATATGCTAAAGCTCGACAAAACTCCTAGCGTTATATGCATGTCTAAAATCACCGCCCATCACAACAATACGAATTTTTTTTTTTCGGGCATATATATACTAGGAAACACGTAAATTATTTAGACCTAATAACACCCTAAATAGTTAAACTATATGATTACTAAAACAGCTATAGTCTTGCAAGTTTCTCTCAGAAGGGGAGTTGCAAAAATGTATTCTCCAGTAATGTAATAGTTTAGATGACTATCACCGTAATAGTCCACCAGCAACTGTTGGTTGGTTTTCATACCTTTTATTATTTTTTTCCCACATAATCCCAACGTATATTTTGATTAGATAAGATTCTTGTGATGGATCTGTGTCTCTTGCGACGGCCGCATTCAGACTTTAAACACGACTTAAAAGTTTTTGTTGGAGGCCTGTGACTATTAGCTCCTTAAGGACCAGTTTCACTATCTGACTGATAGGCATAAACAACATTAAATTTCTCCACACAAAGCAATCGAGACGGTAGCGGATATAGTCACACGAACATCCCTTCTCTCCTAATTCGCTCTCCACTCGTTATTCATGCATAACTTTGTAGAACACTTCCGTACTAGCCTCAATGTATACTGCATTGGACATTTCAACAGCTCAACTCCGACCACAAGCACACGATCAATGTTCATATTTTGGTCAAATGCTTTCAATGAATAATTGCATATGTGATCAAGCAATGCGCTTTCAAGCAAAGTTTGAGCTTTGATTGTCCAGCCATTCACCTTCTGACACAACACTCTATTATTAATTTTACTTTTCCCCGATGATTCATCGTGAACAAATAACCCTTTAGAAAAACTCTCACAATAGCATTACAATTCGGTTCTCTCTACATCAATACACCTACTGACATCAAAGGCAATGTTACTCTCAGCTACGTCATCAACTGCTATCGTTCTAAATCTTATTAGTCTTTCAAAAGCAACTTTATTTAATATCTACTCTGGCTTTAAAGTTGTAATAAATCCCGAAGCGATAGTTGCGCGATAGTTCTGGATATAGTCTAAAACTAAATGTAAACTTTCACTATGTATACACCTAGAAGATGAGTACACCTCTCAGTATATATATACACTAAGAAGAAGAGTACACCTATCAATGTATATATCCCTTAAATGTGTGAGTTTACGTAAACAAACTTCAGTGGGACTGAGCACCCTACAAATATCTACTGTCGTAATATCTACGAGAGATAAGTACAGCATGGTATTGAATGTCCATGAGATTAAACGAATAATTCAACCCTAAATCACTCTGAATAGACATTCATAAAAATATAATAGATATTACCTTATCTTTTTTTAAACTTATAAAAATGCATATTTAAATCCCTTGCGGAAGCGTTTAACTCTGAAGGAAGGTGGAACGTACAAATTATATCAAATTAAATAATGGATAAGCATACACAACCTGAATACTCAGACTCATAGATAGAGATAAGAATATATAGCACTTACTGAAATGTTCTAATAGAGCTTATTAAAAACTTAATAATTCAGAGTCTTTAAAAATTGAATCAGAACATTTAGGAACTACAAATACATTTTTTATATTGATTTTTTTTTGCATGTGAATTTGTAGTTTAAATGATTATTTTGAATTAATTACAAATCTATTAAAATATATGTAACTGCAGTTAAACGCAAAATAGCATAGTTTTGTTTTGTGTGTCTGTTCGAATATAATGTGTATGTGAATGAGAATATTGTAATATTATTCAATATGTTAGTGTTTTTATGTATATTATGCCAAAATAATGCATTCGTTGCAATAAATACTAGCGGAATAGTTTGGGTTGTTCGGATAGTCGTCGCTGGGTGACGTGGCTTTGTTTACATATTACGTTAAGTGGAGACGAGCTGTCAGTCAAGTGTCGTTCTTCATGTGAAATGGGTCGTCCCTAATTTATTTATTTGTGTTCTAACCCGTCGGTCGTAACTTAGCCCAGCGGACAAAACATACTCGTTGAACGTTTATTCAAACGTTGGAAAAAAAAACCATTAACGTTCATTGTTGATTTACTGCTTCGTCAACGTCAGTTGCGCAGATTTGCTCGCTGTTGTGTCTCCCGTTCGTGGCGTCGCGGATAACGTGGAGCGGATTTACGGAGCGGATTTACGGAGCGGATTCGTGGAGCGGATTAATCTACCAGGATCCAACAGCCTCCTTCTCATTCTCCAATGAAGCAGGTAAGATCAATGGAGGGAGGGAAATATTAGAGAAAATCGCCAAGTCCTTACGACTGTATAGCACTTGAAAGAGGGGCAGGATAAGGATTTGGGATGGGACGGGGGGGGGGGGGAAATAAATGGTGTGCCCAACCATTTGAAGGGTCGGGTGATTGAACGCCGACCTGCATGAAGCGAAGCCTTCGCTCTACCGTCCAGTCCATGTGGGTAGTATTATATATGCAGTGTAAATTACGCGAAAATACAGACTAGCACAACTAGGTGCATTTCGATGCGATTGTGAGTTAAATTGCCGTTAGTTCATATGACGTTAGTTCGGCTGTTACAATATACTAAGACATTTACTTAAGAGTTTCTCATGCACAGTGTAGTCCTTTTTTTTAGAAAAAGACGTATATCATTAACTATTCACAATGTCAGTAATACATATGAATTCAATTTAAAGGATTTTCTTGTAAGATAACTAAAATTGAATATACGTCCCTTTAATTACGATGCTAATGAGACACAGCAAAAGCAAGCGGGGGAGTGTAGTAATGTGTACTACACATTACTGTAGTACAGTAACCTCGAAGCCACTAGGAAAGAATGTTGTGTGATTATAAGTGGTCAAAAGTAACACTTGCCTCATTATGGAGAATGTATTTATATATCCCTTCCCCGTTGGGAAAATTTCATGCTCATTAATTGATCTCTATTACATGATAAAGGTGAATTTGATTATTGATTATTTTATCGTTGAAAAATAAGTTAATGACTAAGGACATTTAAGGGCAATTACTCTTTCCGAACAGACTAGTGCATTTTGTATTTACATACAAAAGACCCATTAGTCTCTCGTTCAGTATATCTTCAGTATACATTCTTTCTATCCATTTTTGTCTGCCTTTTTATGGTTTTAATCTTTAATATTCTTTTCTTGAAGAAAGGGCATGATTAAGAAACTCGTATCTGCGTGATTTTTAGCCTCGTGGAGTTTCGTTTCATTGTGGACAATTGGCCGCATTGAGTCGGTGCTCTTAAGAGCTCCTCGCACGCAGGAAATCATCTAGGTAAAAGCCTCCTAGAAAAGTAATTATGAGAAAGACTCCTGTACCTCTTAGTGCGAAGAATGTATTCAAGAGTGCATTAAAGAATTACTAAAATACAGGTCTTCAAGGCTGAAGAACTTATACTTGGCCTTGTCTAACCTAATGATCTGGTTATCTTGTTCTTGAGATGATTTCGGGGCTTTTTAGTGTCCCCGCGGCCCGGTCCTCAACCAGGCCTCCACCCCCAGGAAGCAGCCCGTGACAGCTGACTAACACCCAGGTACCTATTTTACTGCTAGGTAACAGGGGCATAGGGTGAAAGAAACTCTGCCCATTGTTTCTCGCCGGCGCCTGGGATCGAGCCCAGGACCACAGGATCACAAGTCCAGCGTGCTGTCCGCTCGGCTCGGCTCGGCTAATGATGTTCATTAGGCTAGATTACTGACTAGTGAACATATACCCATCGGTACAAATATACTCAGAAAACCTCTAGCGTTTTAAATTACATTGTCAAAGTCAACCCATATAAACTAAACATAGCTAATTTCAAAGTAATTTTGTAGGTCTACTTGATTGACTCAATAACACTGGTCTGATGGTGACCAAAGATTATTCTCGATATGTATTGAATTCTTAGATATTCATAACGAATAGGGAATTACCTCACGATAAACAGAATAATTACAAACGTTATCAATTAGCATTGGTTTTATTTGAACACAAATCCGCGAGACCATTCATCAGATACGTTTAATAATACACTCGAGAGATATTGACAAACAGACTCAAAGTCAGTGTCAAGTACTTTAATTGATTTTTCTAAAACAAAAGTAAACGGGTAAATGCATTGATCTCAAGGTGAAAATTAGCAGTAGACGCCAAACTCTTATTGTTCAAAATACACTTGAATAGAATTACTTAAACAAGGATACTGTTGATCAGTAAGTTTCTGCAATAAGTATGGGCATACTTGAAGTTTGCTATGAAATATCTAAGGGAAAAATTAATGATACTTAAACTCTTAACGAGAGTAAAATTAACGAAAGTAAAATAATATACATCGATTTAACTAATATATATATATATATAAAGTCTGTGTGGAACAGACGAGTGAGAGTATCAGGGCAGATCTTATATTTTTTTTGTAAATACTGAACATTTTATCGCCTGTTAGAGTATATTTAAAAACACACACACACACACACATATAACATAAATTAATTTGTTTTCATTTATAAGAATAGAAGTTAAACAATTTGTGCTGAACATAGACAGTATAGTCATGGTAGACCCGTCTGTTCTTGACTGTTATTCCTGTTTATTTCATGTGGACTCTATGCGTTCCTCTGAGGTAAGAAATGTTAGTGAAAGATGAAAGCCAACAGTGATACAAAGTGAAGTTGTGGCCATTGCTGTAATAAACCAACTTCTAAGTTGAACTACAATATATATATATAATATATATATTATATATATATATATATATATATATATATATATATATATATATATATATATATTCTCTATAGTTTTGCTGAGTACCAGTCACATTTTTTTTGGATAATTTTGCCTGCAAGATGACCTCTGCTGCTCGCTTCCATTGCCAATAGTCCAATAAGTTAATACCTCATGCTATCGATAGCTACGACAGATTTATAACATGAAGAATTGCGAAAATGTCAGTCACCAGGCAACTGTAGCTGTCAATATTTGCTCGTTCTGTGTGATTTACTTCGAGCTCTATAATTCACGGCATTTGGGCCGTTGTGTAATCTTGCGCGAGAAAACATATTTTTTTTGCGACTCGTTAATCTATTTAGTCAAATCTAAAAGCTGAGATGTTTGATATGAAATAAACATTATAAATTTGTTTTAATTCGTAATCTCAACTAACGAATTTATCGTGATTACTAATAGAAGTCAGAAGCTATATATGGTGCTCAATGATGCACATAATATTTAGTAAACTTTAGTTTATGATACTAAATGCCCACCAGATATGTATATATGTAATAGATATATAGTCTTCTGGGCTTGGTGCCTTCTTTTGATAATTACTTACGTATGTAACTCGTATATAAATCACATAATTTTTATCTATGAGGAATTTCGGTCATTTGTGATAAGAAAGCCTTGAAAAAGTACATGAAATTCTGGTAATATTATTGAATACTGAACAGTGTTCCAGTTTGATAATAGTTCTTACAGAACGTTCAATCTTTTCCACATTGCTGGCGTCCTTGTCCGTTCCTTCCTGTTTCTCATCTCTTCTCCCTTCCCACGGGCCCCCCTCCTCCCTTCCTGTCATCTTCCCCCTCTCCCTACTCCTCCTGCTAGTTCCTACCCATCTCAGCTCTCCCAGGAGGTGGTTATAAAGCGGAGATGAAATTGAAGGAGTCAGGAGGAGGAGGAGCAGGAAATGCGAAAGCAGCATCCATAAAATCTTGATGAAATACTTGCTATATTTGGAGATCTCTGTCTTTCCCATAATTAACATAGACCACCTTCTCTGCCTGTCTTTGTGCCATAGAAAGCCTACACTAATTCCCAACTTGTTAGTACTTATATACCAATACTGTATTTACGGTATTGTTCAATATCATGGTTGAACTACCTCCGTCGCTCCCTGCTGCCTCCTCACACGACTGGTCTGCCAGTACAACAAAAAACGTACAATATTTGTAAACTCATTTTCAGGAGTTTACACCACTGTGCCAGGTGCCATGTTTGGTCACATTTTTCCCCAGATATTTGACTTGAGTCTCTTTGTACCCAATCTCCTAATACCCAGTCTCCTTGTACCCAATCTCCTAATACCCAGTCGCTTTGTACCCAATCTCCTAATACCCAGTCGCTTTGTACCCAATCTCCTAATACCCAGTCGCTTTGTACCCAATCTCCTAATACCCAGTCGCTTTGTACCCAATCTCCTAATACCCAGTCGCTTTGTACCCAATCTCCTAATACCCAGTCGCTTTGTACCCAATCTCCTAATACCCAGTCGCTTTGTACCCAATCTCCTAATACCCAGTCTCCTTGTAACCAGACTTTGAGTATTTTTTTTCCGGATATTAACTCGAAATCTTCCCATATGCTATAGACACCTTAGCGCTGACGTGTACATTATAGTCCACCTTTGTCATCAGAGCGCCACACGGTTCAAACAAGTCGTGAGAGACAAACTCTTCTCCATTACTTGTCTAAGATGCTCCACTCGGCCAGTAACAAGGGATAACTTTTCAGATAGGGAGAAAAGGCCAGCGGCAGATTGGGAGGAAACACAGTGATCCACGGAGTTGATAGAATTTCTTAAGCGTTCGAGTTGAAATAGAATGGAATGCATGTTGGAAGCAGTTGAATCTATGTCTATTCATCATTTTTAAAAAGTAAGCAAAACACGAAGCCAGGAAAAAAGTGGACACACACACACACACACGCAAACACACACACACACACACACACACACACACACACACACACACACACACACACACACACACACACACACACGCAAACACACGAAACACTCAAACAGTTTCTCGTCCGAGGCAAAATTCAATTTAAGCGACAATACTCGGTAAATTTTGTTTAGTTGGTCTCAACAGACTCTCAATCGCCCCTTTCCTTGGGTCTCCGGTGCGCACGAAGGCACAAAGGCGCCTCAGGTCCCGCCTAACCTCCAGACCGGTGCAAGGAAGTCTCGAACCTTACACGAAAGCTGTTCGTGTGAGGCGAGGGATGCGAGGGCTGCAGGATGTATACAAGGAGAGAAAGGACAAGAGGATGAAAGAGGTGAAGGGAATAGGGTGAGGAGAGAGAGAGCAAGAGAGAGGGAGAGGTAGAGTGAGGAGAAGGAAAAGGTGTTGAGGATAGTTGGAATAGGACTAAGAAAAGTCGATCAAGTACTTAACGCGTATTGGAAGTTTCTCTCATTCAATATGAAGAATTCATTGACCTTTCAATGAAAAAAAAATACGGTAGTTTATTGGAATTAAAAACGCCGCAAAACCTACGCTTTCACGGACTAAAAGTGTCGACTTCGATTTGTTAAGTGGTCTGCCTGGATTCATTCGTTTCTGCTTGGGTTAAATCACTTTAAGTTTCACGGTTGTCACATCCTGAGAACGGGGCTGACTTGTAAACTCCTGCAAACAACTATATATATTGTTTAAAAAATAATTCAAAGACCCATTCATCAAAACCCTTCAACACTAGAGGTCCTTCAGTGAAAGGAATTCCTCAGTGTAAAGTATTGTTCGCTACAAGGAACTCTCCAACACAAGATATCCTTCCGTGACAGTACCCCTTCAATGCTTCGAATCCTGCAGAAAAAAAAGTGTCTTTTTTTGACTGCAGGAAATTTTCCCTTCTTGTCAAGCTATTTTCGTGTATTGATCTATATGCACTTTTCCATTCGCCATATCCGACGCCCTCAGCGGTGTTAAATTCTGAGCACGCATTTAAAAATTACATTTTTAAACTACCTCTACTTCCCTGAATTCTCTCATGTTTTTTAACGCTTCAACAGCTGCGAACCCTAATTGGCAAACAGCATTTTTGACCATCGTGTATTTGCGTTTACCCTCTCTTGCAATACACAGACATGTAAGCGGCCACTTTTATAAAATCAAAGTTTGCAAAGTGTTTTTGCTTTGCGTGTAACAGCTGAAGGAGAGTTACGTGACACAGAGGTGACATCTATGGCGTGTGATAGTTTACAGTTCAATGGAATATTTTTGTATCGAGAATTCTTGAAACGCCTCCAAAAATAAACTTTAATTCTAGGAAACCATCAGATGGACACAAGGCCCTTCAATACAAAAAATGCTCCCCTGCAAGAGATCCTTAATTTAACTCAAGGTATCCTTCAGGTTAAGGAGCTCTGCGATACAATGGATCCATTAGTACAATGGACCCTTTAGTGCGAAGGACCCTTCTTTACAACGTGCCCTTCAGTACAGATGCTGATACAGAATGGAGATGATTGTATGGTACAGATGTTTATTAAAGAGACATAATACCAAGAAATTGGAAAAAAAATTGCACTAAATTCACCATTCTTCAACCGTATCCCGGCCCATTTGTATAGTGTTTGGGGTAAACATTAATGTTTTCAATTTAATTTAGTTTATGACGATGCTTTACTTATTCTCCCTCTCGTACTTATCCTTGTCTTCAGACAATTCCTTAATGATATGCTTCATATTCACTCTGGCCAGAGATCGCAAGCTTTCCCGTCCTGCTTCTAGCGTCTGCAGCTGTTCCCTTACATGCTCAGTCTTCTCCTATCTACATTTGTCAGTTTTTTTAGCACCAGCATCGCAAGTTTCACATATATAGCGTTATATCTGCCAGTCTTAAATCACCTAGTTTCACATCCCTTAATCTCACATCACCTGAACAGTTAGGAAATGTAGAGGAAAATGTAAGTTGACTTTTTACCATAATTACAAGAGATTAGTGAATCATATTTTCCAGGTGTTGAGTGTTAGAGGCCAATCTGCCCTTCACCAGTGTTGGATTTCTACTTTAATTATTCCTAAGATCAACCATGGTGATGGGTGTAATTACTTACCCCTTGTAGGGGGTCCAAGGGGAGATTATCATAAACTGTGTGGATGATCCCTTTCATCGTGATCTTGTGCCTGAATCTGATTATTTCCTTCAATGAATCTCTCAGATTACCTCATTCCCTTGGCCACTTCTCTCATCTCCTCTTGTTTCCCCCTTCTCTTGTTCCATTTCCCCTCATCTTCACTTCACACACACACATGGACACATAATGTTGATTGTGATGAGTTTCCGCTGTGATGTCATCACACACGTCAACTGACTCTTGTTGATGATTAATAAGGGTAAAAAAAAAAGTGAAATCTAAAGACTTTATATTCTCTTATATTCCCAGAACGTTAGTGTTAATCTTCATTCATTTTATTTCGATATCAAACGACCTAATTTATTATGTTTATTAAAACTCGTACATCTTCAAAACGTGTCGTTAATTAAGCGTGATATTAAATGTTTATAAATACACTTAGCTTATGCTAAGATTTCTTCTCCATCCATTGGCGTTTTTTTTTCCATTTTCCTCTGATGAAGTGGCACTTAACTTTAAGCTCTGTTTTATTTTTCCATTCTTGTCTTGAATCATTGTTATTAAGTATTTTTAAGTGAAACCCCGAGGCGCGTGAAGCCCCTGGGTACGTGAAGCCCCTGGGTACGTGAAGCCTTTGGCACGTGAAGCCCCTGGGTACGTGAAGCCTTTGGCACGTGAAGCCCCTGGGTACGTGAAGCCTTTGGCACGTGAAGCCCCTGGGTACGTGAAGCCCTTGGCATGTAAAGCCCCAGTGAATTTCGACGTCTCGTGGAGAACGTATAATGCTATCATGTTTAGCAATGCTCCCAACCTGGCACACCAGAGATGTGTATAATTCCTAGAATTTTACTATAATTATAGTCAAATTCCTGGAATTTAATTGCGGAGCTGTTGCAGCAAACGAGTCTATGATCACTCCTCCTAGCTATTGATTAATATAACCGAGGGTATATGATATACCAACTATACGATATACCGACCAGAAGGCAGACTTACGTGCCGAGAATAAAGAGCAACGTAAGGCATGTTTAGTGATGTAGTAATGATCGTTGATAGCCTTCGAAACTTCTTGCTTAAATAGTCAATATAACTATTATAACTATTTTGCTTGACTTGAGCTGGAAAGTTGGGTTATATTTTCCCCTAGAGAACGAATCTTGATTCACTCACATACACAACAAAATTATTTAACATTACTTTAAGACACCAGCGCTTGTAGTGTAATTTGTAATCTACAGTTATAAATAAATGAATAAAATCAACTAAATAGTAAAGTTTAAACACCTTAAGTTCACTGGATGGATAAACATTCCTCATTTAAACACCAACGTCACTTCACAATTCTTTATCACACTTTATGTAAATAAAACTCAAATATTGCTTTGAACAGATGTTCGTGACTTAATATGCCCGAATGGTATTTGCATGTTGCAGAGGACTTAGTCATGATAGGCACTTGACGTTATTACATCCCTCTGGGGAGATTTTTTTAGAATTTCAGAGCGTGCATGGTAATACCTTTTTAACCCACAAGAGAACTGCTGCGAGGACAGAGACCAATACAGACTCGTATTGAGTCTTTACACTCAATTTTAACACGTGATGCTAAATGATGTCCTTGCTGTCTGACCTATCATTCGCGGGGAATTAGAATCAAGAACTAAGCAGTTGAAGAACCCTGTACATCAAGACACGTATCGATGGAATGATGCATGTTTACATATTCGAGAGCCAAGACCCGATAATGAAAAGCCAAGAACCAAGAACAGAAAGCCAAAACCCGGGGACAACAATTCCGAGATCAGATGATACGAAGCAAATGTCGCAGAAATCAAAATTATCTGTGATGCTTTCAACAAAACTCTATAGAGCAATCACGCGTCTGCGGGAGAAAAACAATAATGTACCAACCCGTTCTCGCACTTTCGTATAGTCAATATTGACTTATTAAATACGTGCATATGTGACATACTAAACATACTAGTTTACCTTGAAAAGCTTCATAGAAAATACCGACCTTACCTAACCTTCTTAGTATGTTAAGATAAGCATCTTATTGCTTCGTAATTACAATTATTACTTAACCTATTATAGGTATAGGTTAAGTAATAATTGTAATTACGAAGGAATAAGATGCTTATCTTAACATACTAAGAAGGTTAGGTAAGGTCGGTGTTTTCTATGAAGCTTTTCAAGGTAAACTAGTATGTTTAGTATGTCACATATGCACGTATTAAATAAGTCAATATTGACTGTAAGAAAGTGTGAGAACGGGCACTCACGCTGACACAGCCAGAGGAATAACTACTAAGACATGTGGGGGATTGAACTTTGTCATGCTCGTCAATGACATGTGTCAAAGGAAGCGTCACAGACAATATTAAACATCTGATAAAATAACCTGTGAGATAACCGAGAGTAAAAAAGTGTATATGATATAAAGAGTAAATATGTTGATAAAAATATGATCACAGAAAAATCTTTTTACCTTGCACACAATAACTTTAAAATTCATATCACCCCACCTTTCTTCCTGTTATTTTAACCCCGTTATTATCCTCTTGTCTCGGGTCATCATTCAACGCAAAGCCTCACTTAACTGTTAGGTACGGCAGGTCAATATGCATTCTGGAAGGGCGGACCAGGAATCAATATACTTCCATCCATCATCTGGGTCTCGCTACAGGACGGTGGAAATATCCAACTAATCCTCATATTTGGCCAAGACCACTCAAAGTTCAAGGTCAAGCCTCTCAAACTTTAAACAGCATCATAAATTCTTGCATTAAAGTGTTGAGAAGTTCTAAAACTCATCCTTCGAGCAAACTGGTAAACCATATGCCACAACGTATGAAATATAGGGTGTTAAAACCCTTTTGCATGAGTAGAGCACTCATACTCTATGTTGCTCAGACTACACTGGCCGAAAACGAGTCTAGCATTCTTTGATTTTTCAATGTGGTTTTTTCGCGTGATTCATAGATAGATATAGAAATGACAGCAGAGGAGGCAGTGAAACAGTTGACAACACTGGATGCAACTCAAGCGGTTGGACCAGACAAAGTATCACCGTGGATACTAAAAGAGGCAGCGCAGGCCCTCAGCGTGCCTCTGGCAAGGATCTTTAATGAATCACTTATGTCGGGAGAATTGCCCAGTTGTTGGAAGAGGGCAAATGTCGTAACGATTTTCGAGAAAGGGGATAGGGAGGAGGCACTTAACTATAGACCTGTATTACTGACAAGCATCCCCTGTAAAATACTTGAAGGAATAATTAGGCTAAGACTGGTTGCACACCTAGAAAACATTCGGTTTGTAAACAAACATAAACATTTGTTATGGGAAGAGAAATATTGCCTAACAAACCTTTTGGAATTCTATGATAAAATAACGAGGATAAGGCAGGACAGAGAAGGTTGGGCAGACTGCATATTTCTGGACTGCCAAAAGACCTTTGATATAGTACCGCACAGGAGACTGCTATTTAAACTTGAGAGGCAGGCGGGAGTAAGCGGAAAGGTCCCTAGCATGGGTAAGGAACTACCTAACAGTAAGGAGCCAAATAGTTACGGTAAGGGTCGAGAAGTCGGACTGGCGAACAGTAACGAGTAGAGTACCTCAAGGATCGGTACTGGACCAATTTTATTTCTAATATTCGTAAATGACATGTTTACAGGAGTAGAATCCTGCATGTCGATGTTCGCGGATGACACAATGTTGATGAGAAGAATTGTGACAAATGAGGATTGTAGGATCCTCCAAGATTACTTGAACAGGTTGCAGAGATGGCCAGAGAAATGGCTACAGGAGTTCAACATGAGCGAATTAAAAAAATTCTTTGATTTTGAAATACCGTAACTCTCTGGCTTACGGAAATTGTCATTTCCGTAAAGTTATGGATATGGAACTAGGTGATAGGAGACCAAAGAGACGGTACACAATGAAGGGGAACTGCCTACTTGTGACGACTAGAGAAAGAGACCTGGGTGTTGACGTAACACCTAATCTAACTCCTAAGGCACATGTATATAGGATAGCGACAGCAGCGTACTCTACACTGGCAAAAGTTAGAACATCATTCAGAAACCTAAGTGAGGAGGCATTTAGGGCGCTTTACACTGCCTACGTGAGGACAGTCTTCGAGTATGCCGTCCCATCATGGAGTCCCCACCTGAAGAAATACACAAGGAAACTGGAAGAGGTTCAGAAGTTTGCAATAGGAATCCTCTCAGCTTTACGAGGGATGGGGTATGAAGAGCGCCTGAAGGAACTGAGCCTTACGACACTAGAAAAAAGAAGGGAGAGGGGGGGGGGGGATAATAGGAACGTATAAAATATTTAGGGGATTGACAGAGTGGAAATAGACGAAATGTTCACAAGGAATAGTAACAGAACGAGGGACATGGGTTTAAGCTGGAAACTCAGATGAGTCACAGAGATGTTACGAAGTTTTCCTTTAGCGTGAGAGTAGTGGAAAAAGAGAATGCACTTAAGGAGCAGGTTGTGGAAGCAAATTCTATTCAAAATTTTAAAACTAGGTATGATAGGGAAATGGGACCGGAGTCATTGCTGTAAACAACCGATGGCTCGAAAGGCGGGATCCAAGAATCAATGCTCGATTCTGCAGGCAGAAATAGGTGAGTACACACACACACACAATGTAGATATGATAGAGCCCAGTAGGCTCAGGAATCTGTACACCAGTTTATTGACAGTTGAGAGGCGGGACCAAAGAGCCAAAGCTCAACCCCCGCAAGCACAAATAGATGAGTACAAATAGCTGAGTACACACCCACACTATATATATATCCATCCTTGAAACTATATGTTATAAAGAAATATAATATATATAGAATTATAGGAGAAGAAATTTTTCAGTTGTGAAAAGATAACACATTTCACACACATTTGCCCCAATATCGAAGAAATATTTTTTTGCAATTAAGAGAATTGTGTTCACAATTACTGCAATTGTGTCTGTAAAAAATTATTTTTCACCTTCCAAAAATCCGATGAACGAGGAGAATTGTCCATGGAAAATTAGGGTCAATTTTGGCACCGGCAGTGGTTGTGTTTTTAGAATAAATCTATAAATCTTTTGATATTTTATTTCTGTTTCACCTTTGCATGTAGTTGAACCCCAAACTAGAGGACATTTTTATTGTTATTGTCTTATTATTTACTTAGATAACTGTAAAAAAAAATTTTTTTTTTTTTACAAATACAAATTACCCCTCGCTCTCTACTAAGAAGTATATAATAAATATTAGTTATTATTAAATGTTGTAAATGGTACTGCAAAATTTATGTGTAATATTATGTGCTTTATCTTCTTTATGCATATTTGCCTGTCAGTAGTTTATTGTGGTGGAATTTTTATGATATCATGTCACAGGAGCAAAATATTATCAATATTTTATTTCAATTACTTGATATATTTCCTCATTCCATTGAAGAAAGCTGATGATTGATAAAGTTGATAGCGTCTGCTATATTATAAATCAGTTATAATCAATAGTTTTCAGGCATCATCCGATGGAAAAACTGCTCATAGTCTTGATTTATAAATGAATCGCGTAATCCAATATGACATGTATTGACAGAGCTATGTTCGCATTTCCAATAAACCTCGATTCGCCTGTTTGTGCAATTTGCACAAACGCGACATTCCCAAGCACCCCAATCATCTCTGGTATTAACTGTGTTTCTCGTAGATTTGCTTCATATATAACAAAATCCTTTTCTAAGCGATTAGTTATTATTTTTGTTGCAAATGTTAGAAACTATGGACTAGTGTTATTATGGATCAAATGTTATACCCGAAAGAGAATAATGACAACTGGACTATAGATTCTGTCTTCTAGCTGACAGTGTGTCCTATTGGTCTTCCGCTCGTCCCCCTGACAGAGCTATGTTGCGGGACACGTAATTGCCAAGTAAACAGCACTAACAACACAACCAACACACATATATGATGTTAAAGTGACGATGATTCGGTCCGTCATGAATCGTTGTCTAGTCGGGGCACAGCAAGAGGGAGAGAGAGAGAGAGAGTCACTCTCACCCCCCTGTCTCTCTCTCTCTCTCTCGCTCTCTCTCTCTCTCTTTTGCCTCAGGGTTGACTCTTTCTTACACTTCTATTGTGTCATGACTTGATGAGTGTCCAGAACAGAACGAAATGTCATCATTCTCCTTTCATATATGTGGGTTGAGTTATTTTTCAGCAGGCGACTCCGAGGGAGTATTCGGGAGGGGACAGAGAGAGAGAGAGAGAGAGAGAGAGAGAGACTGTTTGACAGACAGACAGACATACAGACAGAGAAAGCCGTGTTGGACCTACCTGTCGTGTCAGCTCATTTTCATGGTACAGTTGCGTGATTATCTCGTTTAGCTACTGACAGCCTTCCAAATATTTCTTTTCACACTTATTTTGGGTGAACTGAATTCTCCAACTCAAAGCCTCCTTCGGTATTAATGCATTTCATCAAACACGAAGTCTGGACGTGCTTCTCTCTCTGACGAGAAATTTTGGCTTTGCTGTACAGGGTAAATTCACATTATTTTGATTGCTTGGCTTCCTCTTTAGTTAAAAACAAAATTCCGCTCTTATCACTTAATGAAAACGAATTGATTATTAATGGCTGTAATGTCCCTCGAACATCTTTAATGTCCCTTATAATTAGTGGATACATATCTCACACTATTATATATATAATAGATTTCCTTGTAAGCCAGCAGGTTTTGAATCGACTCACCCTGAGCCTAGGTCGCTCGAGGCTTGGGATTCATCCTCGTTAGCGGAGAGGCGGGGCCCAAGAGCCCTTCACTCCTGTCCATTGACACTCTTTGGATATCACTTTTAGACAGGTACTCACACAATCAAGAACACAGATGAGGCAAAAGCATGTAATTAAGTTTTTACTTTTTAGTGGGGTGGGTGCATATAAGTGGGGTTTAAAGTAGCCAAAGCTGCACAGGCAACTCTATTCTTAGTTTCAAAGGGAAAACAAACGTTGTCAAAAGGTAGGATCTAAATGCAGGAGATTACCGATCTTTCTCTCAGGGAGCCGGGGCCCATTAGCTTCATCTGTCTCCTAGCATGCACGAAAGGTTACACACACACACACACACACACACACACACACACACACACACACACTCATGCTGCAGCCCAACACAGTCGTCTAACATTCACGTACCTATTTACTGCAAGGTGAAAAAAAAAGATATAAGCTATAAAAAAAAACCTGTCCATTTATATCGCACATTTGTCAAAGACTAAATTAATGGGGCTAAATCAGGAAATTGTTAAACGTTTGTATCTACGCTAGAAGTGGTGGAAGAAGTACTGATGGGAGCAACAGAAGTATTAGCAATCTGCAGTGTGAGTGCCCAATTTAGTGTCAAGCACCAGTCGTGTGAGTGACCACCTTGGGAGGTTGAGGGGGGAGGGAGTAGGGGGAAAGGGGGCGCTGGCCCCCATCAGCTGGTTGTAACTAATGATCTCTGTCTGACAACCAGGTCCCATGACTCATTCAACTGTGGTAGTGGTGACTCGAAGGAGGGGGGGGGGAGGGGGGGTGATAGAGGGGGGGGGTGGATGCTGTTGTCATGAAGAGGGAGTTGAAGTAGATGGAGGGAGAGGGGAAGGAGTAGATAGTGATGGAAAATAAAAACAAAAGAGATGGAAAAAGAAGGTGAAAAGAGATTTCTGAGGAGGAAGAGAAGTAGGGAAGGAGGAAAGAGCCGGCGAAGAGAAATGGTAGAGGGAAGGAGACAAAGAGAAAGGGAAGAGCAAAAATGCAAGAAATTAGGAGAATAAGATAAGACCGACAGGAAATATAACCGGAGAAGGAGACATTCACAGTTTTCCTTCTAACACCAAAAGTTTTTTTCCTTCGTAAAGATGAATGAGAAGAACTTTTGTGGGTGAGATGGTCTTTTGAACGGTCTTTTTTTTCATGTGGACGGTCCTTTGAATGTGACGGTCCTTTGAATGTGACGGTCCTTTGAATGTGACGGTCCTTTGAATGTGACGGTCCTTTGAATGTGACGGTCCTTTGAATGTGACGGTTCTTTGAATGTGACGGTCCTTTGAATTAGACGGTCCTTTGAATTAGACGGTCCTTTGAATTAGACGGTCCTTTGAATTAGACGGTCCTTTGAATTAGACGGTCCTTTGAATTAGACGATCCTTTGAATTAGACGGCGATTTAGATGATGCGATATGCTCTAAAGCTGACTTGTACCATAAATTTGAAATTCAATATCGTGAGCCTTAACTGTTCGCCTCCGTTCACCCAGCACTAATTGGGTACCAGGTTGTTAACCGCTCTGCGGGTTGAGTTCCAGGGAAAACTAGTAGTGTAAGTCTTACCATGAGTTATGGAAAGGAAAAGTTCTAAGCCTGTTAACAGGAGTCAAAATTTATCTGTTCCTGTACCCCTGGGAGCCGGTCGGCCGAGCGGACAGCACGCTGGACTTGTGATCCTGTGGTCCCGGGTTAGATCCCGGGCGCCGGCGAGAAACAATGGGCAGAGTTTCTTTCACCCTATGCCCCTGTTACCTAGCAGTAAAATAGGTACCTGGGTGTTAGTCAGCTGTCACGGGCTGCTTCCTGGGGGTGGAGGCCTAGTCGAGGACCGGGCCGCGGGGACACTAAAAGAGCCCCAAAATCATCTCAAGATAACCTCAAGATAACCACCTGTGTAAACAAAATTGAAAACAAGATTTTATGTAAGTAATATATAATAGAATGTTTGATAAATGTAATAGAAACTTGCTATCGTATGCTGAAGATATTTTACATTCGGTCCATTGTTGACAATAAAATATTATGGAGAATAGTGAAAATGGAAGAGAAAATAAAGTTTGTGTTCAAGGTTTTGTTCATATTGTGAAAAGAAAAAAAACTTGACAATTTTGTAAATTTAAAAGCATTGTTCCTGCTCTAGACGAAATATTTGTGAAGTACATTGTGCCTCTGTGTGTGGATATGGACATATGTGAGGAAGTGTGTGCATGTGTATATATATATATATATATATATATATATATATATATATATATATATATATATATATATGACAATGTCAGACCACGGAGGAAAATGAAACAGGAATTTCCTTAAGTACTTTCGTATATTAAATACATCTTCAGAAGGAATTCCTTCCTTGATTCCTTCTGAAGATGAAAGTACTTAAGGAAATTGCTGTTTCATTTTCCTCCGTGGTCTGACATTGTCACATTCTTAATCACGTGTTTATTTTCGTGATATACACACATATAATATATTATATATATATATATATATATATATATATATATATATATATATATATATATATATATATATATATATATATATATATATATATATATATATATATATATATATGACCGCATATTCTGTATTTATTATTTTCTGGTTTAGGGCTTCTATCCCTCTAACTATTTTCTTAGCATCAGGGCTTAATTGGAATAGGAGTTCTCCTATTCACATGAGACAAGCCCATGACATTACTCTAACAAGAGAAATGTTGAACAAGAATACTTGCATAATAGACAAAACCCAAGATTCAAGAAGATTACAAATTCTTGAGGCAATTCACATAAGAATAGAGCGACCTACCATGAACACCCAAATCACGGAACTATTTACTCTACCCACCATGAGAGTAAGGACAAGACAAGAACATATCGATGCCAACACAGAAGACAATGTCCAACATAACAGGCCAATTACACTGGATTAATCTTTGTGTTTAGATAGGAGATGCCTCGTATGGGCCAATAAGCCTTCTGCAGCCCCTATGTTTATCCCTTATGTATCCCCCCATGTTTTTCACCTTCATTGTATTATCACCTGACCTAATGCGGGTATAAAATCAACTAGTATTGTAAGATCTGTTCACTTGAGAATGAACCATGGAGGTTCGAAACGTCGTGCAAATTATACAAATAAGTGTAATACACTCTATAGTAAATCACTTCTTTTCTTCACCTTAAAAGTACGAAAATGAGTTTTGGAGAACTCCTATTCCAATTAAGCCCTGATGCTAAGAAAATAGAGGGATAGAAGCCCTAAACCAGAAAATAATAAATACAGAATATGCGGTCATATTCAATGAAACATGTTTGAAAGAAAACCTGCTGCCAGTATACACCAATATATATATATATATATATATATATATATATATATATATATATATATATATATATATATATATATATATATATATATATATATATATATAATATAAATATCACTAAGAACTATATTTGACCGGTCCAGGATTCGAACCCATGCCGTCTAGGATCACCCCTAAACATACACAGTACCGTGACCACCGCACCAATGATCGTCTATATAAAGATTGGTCAGTCCTGGTGCTTATTAACTAAGCTCCCTGACTGATCATCCCCCGACGACACTCGTGGATCCATTTGGGTACAGTTTTGTGAACTGCGTACGTATAGGGGGTGATCCTGGACGGGTCAAATAGAGTTCTTAGTGATCTATGGCTTGCGCGTTCATGCAGCTTTCTCACATTTGTAAATCTCGGGGCGGTCCGTACATGGGCCAGAATTTGTGCAATGAACTTTAATTCCTCACCATACTTCCTGTCGTAAAGGTCAAGCAGAGTAGCCATGCTTGATGCATTAATCTTTAAAATGATAAATTATATATGCGTATGTGACACCAAGTCGAGGGGCTATATATGGCACAATAGATTCAACAGTTCGGTGAATGGTAAACTATTCTTAACCATAGAAAAAAAAATATGTAGGGCAGTAACAAGTGGGCTTAGAGAAGTCAGTGAATACATTGGAACTCTCTTTTTTTTTTGTCCTATTTCCTTGAAGTACGTGTTTTTCCACCGCTTCATAACGGGAATTGAATCCTTATGTCCCAGTGGAAGACAAGTCATATCTTAAACCGTGTGTTTTTATTGGTGCTATGCCAAATTCCAATTAATATCAGCTGAATCCCTGTATCACTATTTCTGCCCTCAAAAAAGCACTATTATAAACATGTGTGCCCGTACCAGTCTGCTACTGTGCTTTAATCTCGGTAGCCTAATTCCGGTAAGCATAATTAAATAAATAAATCGAAACCATTGCCTAAACTTTTAATTAGCCTCGATGCGCGAATCCCATATGAGCAGAAAAGGTAAATGTTTATCATTAATTGCGATTTAAATGCAAATCTCATTAGATTCCGACTCGTAGATAATACCTGCAATTTTCTGTAATGAGAAAACCATTAGCATCATTTGTGTGAGAATGTCGAGGGTAATTATCATTGATGAGCTATGAGGCATCGTGTTGCTTTCTACACGGCACTGCTATAGTTATGTTTGGTTGCTGAGTTGCCTTAGGAGGGGGAGAGCTGGAGTCCAACCCCGTGTCTCTCTCTCTCTCTCTCTCTCTCTCTCTCTCTCTCTCTCTCTCTCTCTCTCTCTCTCTCTCTCTCTCTCTCTCTCTCTCTCTCTCTCTCTCTCTCTCACCAGGGAGGGAATGACTCGCGGCTCTGGTGTAAGCGAGGCATTTGTATAGCAACAATAGTTCAGGCCAGTCCACCACCAGCAGGAGGCGGAGATGCGCATTGCATGTAACAGATTTTACAATGTTATATATTTGACACCTGTTATCAAATATATAAGAGATATAACAAATATAACAAATATAACATATATATAACATAAATAAAGTCATTTGTAACACCCAAAACTGTTACTTTACACAGGAAGTTCATTCTGCCCGTGAATAAATGCTGGAATTTCAGATGGATCTTTGACAGTAAAAACTAGAAGTCCAGTAAAAACATTTTCATGCTAGTTTTAACATATAAAGTCCAAGTTAAAAACTTTAATATTCAGATGCCGACATCATCAACTGAAAAATAAAAGATCTAGTATTAACTTATAAGCTTTATATTAAAAAATATATTTTTTTCATATTCCGACATTATCAATGCAATATAACAGCATGAGGTTATTTTACGATGTGTATAGACAAATTTCACCTGTTTGAACGTCTGTTATTTAAAGAGAGAGAGAGAGAGAGAGAGAGAGAGAGAGAGAGAGAGAGAGTCTGCATTAAATCGGAGCTCTCCGATTTAATGCAGAGTTAAAACCGGAGTTAAATTCACTCGTTTAACGAAAAAAAAAGATAATGCAAAGGGCGAGGGTCATCGACGGTCATTTCAATAAAATAAATTTTGTCTCGCCAATATCTAGTCAAACAATTATGCAAACTTGATGCGATTTATTGCGATGATTATCTGGGAGTCAGAAGCTGCTCAGATTTGGCCAAATTTTGTTTGCATTTCATTGTGCAATTTGCATAATTATATGCAACACACTTATTTGAAATGGAGTACACTCTCCTCATGATATAAAAATTTCACAAAACCAATAATATATATATTTATATAATAAAACTGATACAGAATAAAATATAATTCGCAGTATGCAACAAAGTTGATGAAAAGTAAAATGCTTTTACTTCATTTGGGGAAATTGGTAAAATAATCTAGTAAGTACGTAGCAATGCAACAGTAAAGCATTGCTCTATTGATCTATGTTACTGATAAAACAATGCACTTACAAGAGTACACTCTTCAAAGAGATTACAAATGCAGATATAAGGCTCTTCTGGACATTGTTTCCTAGTAAATAAAGTCGTGTGAGAGGAACTGTATTACCAATGGGTAGTAACTATAGAATAGCAACTGAAAGTAATTAATTAAGCATTAAGCATACTATGATAATATATGCATAACAGATGTCATGTTTAGACATAATATGACATCATTTGCATAAGATATGTCATGTTTAAACATAATATGACATTATTTGCACACCAGATGTCATGTTTAAACATAATATGACATCATTTGTACAGCAGACGTCATGTTTAAACCTACTATGCCAGCAGATGTAAAGCAGGTGTCATGTTTCAATATTCCAAGAATAATATATCCACTACAGGTGCTATATTTCATTATAAATCACATGATAAAAATGAATAATGAAGTATTTATTTATATCAAAGCTAAATGTGCGAATATAGAAGCGCTCACATATACACTATTTCTGCTGCATATTGTTATATAGGCTATCACTGTCACTGCTCGGTCTGGCTATCAAAAGGAACCTGTCATCGCCGTCCGACGCGTCGTCTGGCAAGCAGAGAAATCATACACTACCGACAGATATCACAGACGATTTAACATACGTATAAGCAATCCAAGTCTCAGTTTCTCGGTGATAAGCTGTCTGCCCAGTTGAGGTATGAGAGTGATCATCAGTTTACCAACCACTACAAGACACTGGAGAAGGAACAGTAGGTTAATTTGGGTTATACTCAAAAAATAACTTCACGAATCGTTCGAATCCTCTTTTCCCCAGCATTGCGTTACAGTCATCTACCTGTTACAATCAGTTGGGGGATTCTAATATGTTGTTTGTTTCAAAATAGTGTCTGTGGGCTATGAGGGGAAATATGGGTCTCTAAAATATTACAAGAGAGATACTGTAATATGGGAAAGTTTAGCTCATTTGTACTGTTGTGTTCGGATGGATTAGTTCTGGTTCACAATATTGCTGAAGATGTTACGTTTAACGAGTGATCTTTCTTACTTAAATTGGATTTGCTCAAGACGAAAGTGGGTTGGATGGGAGGATAGGTTGAGTAGGTGGGAATGAGGATAATGGTGGGTAGATGGAGAGGGTGGATGAAGATGGTAGGAGTAGGTGGGTTTGGGGATTGGTGGACGGGTAATTTTGGAGGAAAGCAAGAACACAGGAATCTTTAACCACGTGATCTGGGCAAGCTGAATATCCAATATTCGGAGGGAAGAAAGAGAAAAATCGTCCTTTAAATGATCACTTTGCATTATCTGCGACATTCTGACTCGTATCCTTGGGTACGGTGGGGGTACAAGATGGCTGGGATGAGTGTGATGCTAAAGTGTAGAGATGGTGGCCCCCCTTTCAGGTAAATTCAGGTATACTTCCCCTGATCAACTGAACGAAGGTTATTGTCACTGGCCCATACATTGTGGCATTGTTGTTAGCCTTTGCGGAAAAAAATATTGACAAATTGATCTTTGTATTTGATCATTCCCCACTGAACAATTAATTGTGTTTGGACAAGAACAGGAATGATAAATCAATCAATAGATTTTCTTCATTTAATATAAATCTCTTTATCATACAAAACTAAAATTAGAATGATTTAGTTGACAGACAAATTAATGCAATGTCACATAATAAACGATTTAGAGGTGACGTGAGGTTAGTCTATGGATATATAAATATGATTTGTGATTGTGTTTACAGATTAACATATATTGAAAGACGCTTTTTTACAATCAACTTTTCTTACAATCTAATCACTGTACATAAAAAAGTGGACAGAAAGGTTACAGGGTTACATAATGGGGTCAGATACTGTACTCTAATGATCATTAATCTAACCAATTAACGTTTATCACGAGCTTGTTACATATAAGACAACAGGAAGTAACTAACAAGTTCCAGAGTTTAAACAAGGCTGCAGAGCTGCAATCTGTGACACACACACGAAATGCTGCCTTCAGCCTTAGTCAGACTTAATGCTCAATAACCTCCTGCAATGGCTTTCACAATGCCATTGGCTAAAAAAGTTCGGAACAAATAATAATTATCATTAACTTCATTTGGAAAGCAATTGCGGGTTTAATGAAATGACTGTATTATCTTTGTTAATAGAATTCATTAAGAAAATAACATAAAAAATTAATGCCATTCAAATATATATATATTGGAATGAAACAGGCGACATTCACCTATGTCTTCCTTAATTACTGAACCTTCGGGAAAAAATGTGTAATTAATTTTACTGCGGTAATACTGGCTATATATCTGAACCTTTTCTCTAACGTGAGATTAACGAGGGTTACTTATCACTGGGACGTGAGGTGTTAATGTTGTCAGTAGCTGCTGTTCCTGCTGCTGCTGCTGCTGCTGCTGCTGCTGCTGCCTGCCTGCCACCAGGGGTATCTTGTTGCTTAGTGGCTCATGTTTCTGCAAAACGGAACTCGGCTTTCTCTTTGTTCCTTGTTCCTGAAGTGTCATTTAACATTATTCTGTTTCTTGTTGCTGAAGTGTGACTTAACAGTCTCTTGTTCCTTGTTCTTGAATATGACTTAACATTCTCCTGTTCCTTGTTCTTGAAGTGTCACTTAACATTCTCCTGTTCCTTATTCCTGAAGAGTGATTCGCTTTTTTCTTGCTTCTTATTTCAGTTTCTCTTGTACTTATTGCTTTATAATTCAAACGTTTCTCGACCCCGCTGTGCTGTACTGGGATAACGTGTTTAAACAACAGGTTACCGTTGCTACACTCAAGCTTTGATTGTTCATGATGTGCCACTCAGTTCATTCGCAGCTTTGACGATGAGCAGATGTGGCGAATGACTGCGTTACACAGTCTGTCTGTTTAAGCAATTGGTCTCGCCTCTCGCCAAACACACACACCGAAACTATAACGTTGGTACAACGTTCGAACAAGTTTTAACACCTCCTAACCAGTTATAACAACCAATATAGCAAGTTGTAACAACGTTCTTATACGTCATAAACACGTTAAGCCAAGATGTAACAACTTTATTTACAAGTTGTAACAAGCGGAAATTAATGACAGTTACGTTTTGTGTTCCCAGAGCTGTAACTGGATAGATGACTGTGCAAATAGACTGGCTATTATTCTAACAGGCTTCCTGTCCCTGGTGTATTGACGAATACAATTATGAGCAAACAACAGTAACATAGCTTGTACTTCAGAGCTTGATTCTCCAGTACTCCCATTACAGTACTCTCCAGGGAGGCCTGGTCGACGACCGGGCCGCGGGGGACACTAAGCCCCGGAAGCACCTCAAGGTAGGTACTAATGACACTAATTACCGTCGAGGAATGAAAGAAAATACCAATTTAAAGGTTTCTAAAAAAAAAAATCATGCAGAGACTATATAATTTTCTTTTGCCTATTCAGCAGATGCGATAAAGCATGAAGCATTTTGCATATCCATGTGGGAATTATGCAGCAGGCGAAGGAATAATGCTTCAATTTATCGGACTGTCTGGTGTATATATATCGGTTACGGCCGAATAATTTACCTTAACCGAATTATTGGCTTCTTCGTAAATATATCCGGTTACCTGGTTAATGTTACACGGGCTGATATGGCTTCCTGATATCTTGTTTTGGGTTGCTACTTCGGTTAGTGGTTTATTTGAGCTGTACAGAGAAATAGTGAATAAAGAGAGAGAGGTACTAGCGAAGGGTGTAAAATAGGGAATAGGGAATGGGTAGATTATTTCCTACCAGCACCACCACTATTTCCTCTTATCTCTACCGCCGCTATCTACTCAGCAGCATCACATAATCATAACTATAAAGAAACAACAATCACTCCTATCAATAGCTACAATCAACCATCACTACTATTAATTGCAATAATATAATCAATCAACAATCACTTCCATCATCAGCTATGATGGATCAATAACCACCTCATATTAATAGTTACAATGAATCAACAATAGCTACAATGAACCAACAGTGAACAATGATCACTCATGTTAAGCTATGTGCCTGGTTGAAATGATTACAATGTTTTGAAAGTTATATTTCAATGTGTATTCTTGCCATTAATGAGCACATGCATCTCACAGTCTTTTATTTTCCCATTACATATAAAAATAATTTTGTTCTTAGCACAGAGCCAATTACCCTTTCGCCCTCAGCCAATTACGTTATTCCACTCGGTCAATTACGTTATTTACACTCGGCCAATTCAGCTAGGACATGTCCAATTCGACAAATAACATCGATTATATATTTTTTGTTAGAGCCAAAACACAGGAGTTTTTGTAGGGGTCAAACTCTCCCAATTGCAGCGAAAATCTATTACAGTGTACAGTGTATTTCTGTGTTGTTGAACAGTGAAATTCATCAAATTCCGTTCAACGTATTGACGTGTAAATATCTGACTGGTATACCAAACGTTGTCGGAATACTAGAAACGCATCACTGTCAAAATGTGTGTATATATATATATATATATATATATATATATATATATATATATATATATATATATATATATATATATACACGAGGTATTCATATTTGTTGTAACTCTCTTTGTCGATACTACAGAAAAGCTGAGCAGTAATACGCATTGTTAGGTTAGAATTAGCTAGTAGATTTCAAGCTAGCTATTAGGTTTTACACTAGCCAATAGGTTTTCACATGCTGTTGACATTCACTGTAATTTTTGACCTCGTGTAATAATTGTTCACCACTACGGGAAATTGTTGACCACCGCGTGTAATTGTTGACCCTTCATTTATTATTGTTGAGTAACACAACAGACTGTTGACCTCTTTGATGAAAGAGATGTTTGTCTTGCCTACAGGCTCTTTCATCAGCCCCCAACCATTGAAAGAGCCAATTGAGAGTCAGCCCCACCTGAGACCTTTGGGGCTGACAGTTCCCAAGTGGACACGTGAAGGTCTAGACAACATGTGTCTCTTTCAAGCAGTTTTCGCTTCGTATCAAGAATGATTTTCACGAGAAAGTTGGTGGTCTAATCGCTCTTGTTAAATATATCTTCTTATGAGCGTCGGTAAAAGTTACATTTCTATCAATAATATCTTCCAGGTTTTTGACAGCCGTGGCAGAGACATATTCCTGTTGAATCGTTGATTAGGTGGGAGTCTGATACTGAAGGGTTGTGGTCGTTTCGTCAGAGCAAGCACGAAAGTTCACCTTCCTTTTTTAATGATTTCTTCGACATGTCCGTTAGCGTATCTGTTATTGACGAGGACGTGCCACACTCTGTCGCGGCCCTCCCCAAACTGTTTCCAACTTGAGCTGTGTATTTGACATAGTTGACATATTGACCAGACCACACACTAGAAGTTTGAAGGGACGACAATCGACAATCGACTTGAGAATGGTCCAGGACGGACCGAAACGTCGTCGTCCCTTCAAACTTCTAGTGTGTGGTCTGGTCAACATACTTCAGCCACGTTATTGTGACTCATCGCCTGCATAGTTGACATAGTCGACGACAACGCGACTCTTGTCGTTGTCAGGGCGCTCACTACCATAGCAGCAAGATGCATTCCCATGTTGGTTCCCATAGTGTTGTCAACCGACTGCAGTAGACGTCAGATTTTAGCTCCATGTCAGGAAGGACTTTCTGCTCAATAGTACTCGTGTAATAATTGGCAAATAGGACATCTAGATAGAAAGCCGTGATGGCTTTCATTTCTTCGCCACTACGACCAAGGTCGTGGTCAACAAAGTCGTATTTAAGGTGTCAAGTACCCTGATGGTACGGGTCACTTTCAGGGTTCTGGAAGGGTATTACTCAATACCTGAAATACTAGCATCTAACACACAACACCTCCAACACTACCATCTAACACACAACACCTCCAACACTAGCATCTAACACACACAACACCTCCAACACTAGCATCTAACACACACAACACCTCCAACACTAGCATCTAACACACAACACCTCCAACACTAGCATCTAACACACACAACACCTCCAACACTAGCATCTAACACACACAACACCTCCAACACTAGCATCTAACACACACACAACACCTCCAACACTACCATCTAACACACACAACACCTCCAACACACCATACCAAAAACACATAAAACCTCCCCAAGCCTCCATCAAAATAGTCATAAAACATGCCAATAAAAACTGTAATCTGATACAAGATAAAAACGTGAATATTTTTTTTAAACTGGTGCACAACGAATATACATTTTTTATCATGCTGTTTAGAGCATTTAGACTATTGAATTCAAACATTTGAGAAGTCTAACGATTTGGAGGTGTTGTATACATTTTCCTTGCTTCCGAAATGGATAGTTAACAACTAGTACCAATATCGATGATTGTAAGTAGATTCATTATATTTTATTTGTATTTATTATGCTATATAGCTGGAGTATACTTGGAGTGGGTTATGGGAGTTTTTTTTCTAGCTTCCTATGCTCGGGCTGGGCGGCAGGCTTGACGTGTTAAAGGTTGGTCCAACAGGCTGTTGCTTGGAGCGGCCCGCAGCGGCCACACATCCACTACAACCTCGTTAGTCCGGTATATCTTCCAGGGGCGTGTCGGGTTTCCTCTTGAACGGTTTCTCTTGCGTTCTCTTTACCCTCTGAAATGCACCTGACGACACTGGAAGACAGAAGAGTAAGGGGAGACATGATTACTACCTACATAATCCTCAGGGGAATCGATCGGGTAGACAAGGATAAACTGTTTAACACGGGTGGTACTCGAACAAGGGGACTCGGGTGGAAACTGAGTACCCATATGAGCCACAGGGACGTTAGAAAGAACTTTTTCAGTGTCAGAGTAGTTGACAGATGGAATGTATTAAGAAGTGATGTGGTGGAGGCTGACTCCATACACAGTTTCAAATGTAAATATAACAGAGCCCAGTAGGCTCAGGAATCTGTACACCAGTTGATTGACAGTTGAGAGGCGGGACCAAAGAGTCAAAACTCAACCCCCGCAAGCACAAATAGGTGAGTACACACACATCTCCACGAAGCAGCCCGTAGCAGCTCTCTAACGCTCAGGAACCTATTTACCCCTAGGTGAAGAGGTGCATCAGGGTGAAAGAAACTCTGACCCTTTGTTTCTGCCTCGTCCGGGAATCGAACCCGGGCCTATAGGACTACGATCCTCGAGCCCTGTCCACTTAGCCGTGCTGTACTCACCTAGTTGTGCTTGCTTATCATCTCAAGATAAACTCAAGAAGATAACCACCACCAATGTAATTTCTTAGGTCAATAATACACCCCCAGGTTGCAATAATAACTCAATGGCAACCTATGTAACTTGAATAGCATAATTTTTACGTTACTCAAGGTTATATTCCCTTCAGTGACGACCAGTGACTGCCTCGTAGCACAAAGAACTAGTCAGCTCAGCAATAATCACAATCGACTTTACTAAATCTGTCGCCTGATCCTCAAAATAATCTGGGCATTATCTGTCACCGAGCGATTATAAAAGCTCACGTTGACACGGAACGAAGGAGAGAGATGTTCTCTAAACAGCACAGTTTTCACCTCGTGTTAGGAAAGACCACTGTGGCTGTGGATAAAGACCACTGTGGTTGTGGATAAAGACCACTGTGGTTGTGGATAAAGACCACTGTGGTTGTGGATAAAGACCACTGTGGTTGTGGATAAAGACCACTGTGGTTGTGGATAAAGACCACTGTGGTTGTGGATAAAGACCACTGTGGTTGTGGATAAAGACCACTGTGGTTGTGGATAATCCTCGTCACCAGTGGGACTCGACCAGAGACTTGACGTGCTAACGTGGCTCTTATACATAGATCAGAGAGTAAATGATGTCGTGTCATTACCCTGTGGGTGCCGCCGTCTTTGGCTCAGGTGAGAGCTGTTAAAGACAGCTTGAAGCAGAGGTTGATGACCTGCCAAAGGGGGCTCGAGAGCATCAACTGAAGACCGGTGAAACGATCTCAGTTCTATTGACAAAGGTTTCGATAACTTGTCATATCGTTCTTGTGCTCTTGAACAGTGATATATTCTTATTCTTATTGCGTTCTTGTGCACTTGAAGCGTTGCATAACAGCCGGTTCTTAGATGAAGTTGTTAATATATCAACCAAGCTTAATACTGAAGCTTTCAGCTGTGGCTGGTACTGAAGCTAAAGGTAAGAATTGTTAATTATCAGGAGAAAGCGCTGAGCCATTACGACTACATAGCACTTGGAAAATTATGAGCATTTAGGATAATACGGAGGATAGGAATTGTGCACTAGGACGGTCCGGGGATTGAACGTCGACCTGCAAGAAGCGAGACCGTCGCTGAGCCAAGTGGTTGGTCACTGAAGCCGAAGTGTCGATAACACTTGTCTCGCTGCCTGGCAACAGTGTTGTGTCAGCCACAGTGAGAGGGGAAACCGAATATGGAATTGGCACCCGAGGCTAGAGGTGCATAGCATAGCAGTCTGAGAGGGAGCCGCGTTCCTTGGCACCTAGCGGGAGTGCCATTGGCTGTGATGATTCTGTGAGTGGACACAGAGTTTGGGGAGTAAAAAGCCTTTCTCACCGCTTTACCATCTTCCTCTGTTGCCTTTTTTGTTCACTATTTGCATCGGATTATCAATGCCTTGTCCACTAGTAATGGTTTGGAGATGTAAGAGCCCAACCAGCTAAGGTGTCATCTAAGCGCCTTCCAGCAATGCTACATGCTGATTTTAAGTTGCGTTGAAGTATATTTTGCTTAGCATCGCGTTTATAGAGACATTATATACACAGCCTGGCTTTGTGCCTACCGTCTTAAGCATTTTTTTGCTGTGTTCTCTAAATATGTCAAAGGTAATGGAAGCTAATTTGTCACTGCTAGCTTCAGTTATATCGGTCATGTGTTGGTTGATCTTGATACGAGTCTAATCTCAACAAACACCATATATTTCGCCCGATTATACCTTCCATATTCAATTTATTCGAAGCATATTTATTCGTAACATATATTTATTCATATAAATTCGTAACATATATTTATTCGTGACATATATATACTTATAACTTATTTATTCGTGTCGTCACTCCTAATTTATTATTGTTTAGCACGAATTGAATCACTTACATGTTTTACCTATTCATCAAAGTCCATCCAGAATCCAGATTAATTTTTTAATCAGATTTTTTTTTTTACTTGAATACATCCCCGAGAACTTTCACTTTAATATATTCTCCTCGGCATATCAGGCTAATTCCGCCGAATCCTTGAGAAGCATGCAAAGTGACAGGTGATTAGCGGTAAGATGCTAACTGGAGTATAAGCCCACACCAGGTATGAACGTAATTATTGCAGCGTTTCCACTTGCAAAGATGGGGGAAGATGAACCATAAGACGTTCGTCTAACAAAAAAATATGAGGCTATTATGACACTCGTGTTTCTCAAACTTAGATGATTTAGAGCCCTGGCGTTCTCAAACTTAGATGAGGTCGAGCCCTGGTGTTCTCAAACTTTGATAATTTAGAGCCCTGGCGTTCTCAAACTTTGATGATTTAGAGCCCTGGCGTTCTCAAACTTAGATGAGGTTAAGCCCTGGCGTTCACAAACTTAGATGAGGCAGAGCCGTGGCGTTCTCAAACTTTGATGAGGTAGAGCCCTGGCGTTCTCAAACTTAGATGAGGTTAAGCCATGGCGTTCACAAACTTAGATGAGGTCGAGCCCTGGCGTTCACAAACTTAGATGAGGCAGAGCCCTGACGTTCACAAACTTAGATACTCGTACTTCTTGGTGCTCTGGCTAGCTTTTGTGTGTTCCAAGGTTACTCTTTTGACTTGACTTCAGTCAATACAGCAACCATGAAACACATAAAGGATCTGCCCGAAATGCTATGTGTGTTAGTGGCTTTGAAAGAATGTAAAAAACATCAGTGCTATGTACTCTGATAAACCCAATGTTCCTTCTTGTAAATATATATATATATATATATATATATATATATATATATATATATATATATATATATATATATATATATATATATAAATCAATAGATAAACTCTTGGTTTCTAAAGCAACCTTGGAACATATTCACACTAGAACAACCTTGGAACATATTCACACTAGAGCGACCTTGGAACATATTCACACTAGAACAACCTTGGAACATATTCACACTAGAGCGACCTTGGAATATATTCACACTAGAGCAACCTTGGAATATATTCACACTAGAGCAACCTTGGAACATATTCACACTAGAGCAACCTTGGAAGATATTCACACTAGAGCAACCTTGGAACATATTCACACTAGAGCAACCTTGGAACATATTCACACTAGAGCAACCTTGGAACATATTCACACTAGAGCAACCTTGGAACATATTCACACTAGAGCATTACCAAGTCTTCGTAAATATTCGACGGCAACTTAAGAGAACACAGTATATCGAGCACTTTATTAAGTGCTGGACGGTAACTTAGATAACGTGAGGCACCGTCAGCCAAGCCTGTCCCGCTGTTTGACGGACATTTGACGGGGAAAGGCTTGTGCGTTGGTAATGAGCAGAGCTGCCTGTCTACGACCCGTGCACTGCTTCCACCCCCCCCCCCCCGCACCTGCTCTGACATCTGCCCGTCTAGTCAAGCGACAAGTGCGTGTTAAATTGATTGACAGGCGCTTCAGGCAAGACTAAAGTTGCAATAGTATTTTCGTAAATACAGAGACCAAAGTACATTCTAGTTCCTCAATCTGGCCTGACCTCGGGGGGTTGGGTTGGGGTGGGGGGGGACTCTATCGGGTCAGGTAATCCAATCCATCCGGATATCCCAATCCACATCCCAGGTTCCCCCAATCTAATATGTTCCTCCTCAACCTCTCAGCTTTTCGTGCATGATATGCTAGCTACCTTTCAATCCGATGTCACTACGCATCTGTCCATCAGGTGAAGGATAGCACTTATCTCTCATCAACCCTCTATTCATCACTGTGATTACTCAAGGGATGATATAATTGAGTTGTTGGAGCAATCTGAATAATTGAGCGCCTGAGATTAATTGAGATTATTTCCTATCTTTTTGACCCCCTGCTCTTCCGTATCCTTGTATAACACGAATTACAATATTATTTGACACGGTTTGAGAGCCCAAAATAATATGATGTATAGAGATAGAAAATACCGCCGCTCATCCCCCATTTTTTCTTCTCTATATCTATCTGCCACAGAGGTCAAAATGCACTGACACTATGCAAACAAAGCGATAACAAACGCTATATCTTTTCCCCCTCACAGGGGTCAAAATGTGCAGATACAATGCAATAACAAGCAATAATTCTGGTGTTTATTTGGGTCAGAATTCGGTTTGTGTTAAGGGAATACTAAGCAGAGGCTCCAAGGGTAAAGTAATATTAGTCATGGAGTCAAGATTAATGTCTCGCATTTGCTGAGGAACGACTGTGGGGGGGGGGGAGGAGGAGGAGGAGGAGGAGGAAGAGGAAGAGGAGGGGAAAGAGGAGGAGGGGGAAGAGGAGATGCACCAAAATTGCCTCGCTTCTTCTTGAAGAAGATTGAAGAAGATCTATGTGATTTTAGACACTTTGCTCTTATAAACGAACGATCTGTATTTGTAATAATTTGCCGTCTCTTAAAAAAAGTCTAGGTATATGTTGATATTAATATGATAAAATTACTGTTTTATGGTCGGCACTGATGCCAGACACACAACAGTGGGGCTGGCACTGTCACCATTCACACAATAGTGGGGGTTAATAAGACCCCTTCCATCCAACTCCCAGCCTGATGCCTCGCCTGATGATATCAGTGTGAAAAAGACCTTATCACCTAAAATGTCTAACATTCTTTCACAATATTTAGTCATGCATTTATATGAAAAACTCTTATTTAGTGTACATTGTATAATAAGAGAGGGATACGTAAACAAAAGAAACCTTACGTTGTACAAAATACAATATGTAATGTGCTTCATATATTTTCTTTATCAAAAGAATAAAAAGAATTGTACAGTCTTTTGTTTTTTGGGGGTAATGTTGACAAAATATTTATTACATGCATACACAATATTACATAGACCAGATTAGCTGGAGTTATATTCATCAAAAGTAACTGGTATTTTAGATTAAAGAATTAAATCTCTCTTTTTTTCCTGAAATGTTTAATTGGGATATAAATGGATTTATTGTTACTTCTACAGTTTTGTTTGTTGTGGTCGTTTGTTTAGGTGTGACAAGGTGTTACCATCTTCTTGAGGTTCTCTTGAGATGATTTCGGGGCTTAGCGTCCCCGCGGCCCGGTCCTCGACCAGGCCTCCTTTTTGTTACACACCCCTAGGAAGCAGCACGTAGCAGCGGGGTAGCTCCCAGGTACATATTTATTGCTAGGTAACAGGGGGGCACCAGGGTGAAAGAAACGTTTTGCCCATTTGTCTCCGCCTCCACCGGGGATCGAACCCGGAACCTCAGGACTACGAATCCGAAACGCTGTCCACTCAGCTGTCAGGCGACCAGGTCTGTCCAAGTCATAACAGGTTTATATGTGACAAGACATCAACATAATAGTTTATTACATACGACAAACCCTCAACATATCAATATGTCAGTTAATTATTGAGTTAATTATGAGCTAATTATGAGTATTATGAGTCAAATATCAACATATCAGTATCTTGAGTGTGACAAGCCATCAACTCATCAATACAGTTGATGAGTTGATGAGTTTTCATAAATGAAAATTTACAACACCTAGACACAACGATTTTTTTTTGTTAGTCGTGACAAAATATAAAAATATCAGCATTGGTTTTCCAGCGATTAATCTCTCAGTATCGTGTATGCCTAATCAGAGAGAATTAGTTTACATTCTGATTTTCGGATGAATTATTCCGTGTCTATTAGAGAAGTGCATCATGCATTCATTGTTGCTCGAAACCCTTTTTCAGTGTGGTATATTTTTTTTTTTTTTTTTTTGTAATTGGCTTCCACTGATTTATAAAACCTAACGACACGTCAATTTGTGTCACTCTTCTATAACACTCACGAAACTTGGAAAATATATTGATCTAAGTGGAAAATATTGATCTTTTTAGGGTTTCGGTAACTACACATATTATTCAGGAAAGTGTAACTAATCATTTTTTTTTACAAATGAACTTTGGGAGACCGTGAGAAGGATTCGAACCTATATGGTCTGGGTGCTCCCAAGCAAGCGCCTTAGACCACGATGCTTCAGAGTGCCCAGACCATAGGTTCGAATGCTGCTAGTCCTACTTAGGTTCGAATGCTGCTAGTCCTACTTAGGTTCGAGTCCTACTTAGTATCTCAACAAGGATGACAATAATAAAATAATAATAATGGTGAGAATAGTAATAATAACATTGATAATAATAAAGAAAAGTTAGAGTTACAACACACGCAAATATTATTAATATATATAATGACATATAATGACATATAATGACAAATAATGACAAATAATGTTCTTAACTTCTGAGTTTTTGCACTCGAAATGTTTTTATTCTTGTCTTTGCGTTCTTCTATATCTTTTGTCCTTGCGCTAATTCTCTGCTTTACATTTATCCTTTTCCCTTACTCTCTTCTTTACCTTTTTCTTTCTACTATTCCATACATTCTCCATTTACTGCGATACTTTTTATTTATTTATTTATTTATACAAGAGTTCTTGCATTCTTGTACAGCCACCAGCACGCGTAGCATTTTGGGCAGGTCCTTAATCCTATTTTATCCCCCGGAATACGACCCGCCAAATCGTTTAACAACTAGGTACCCATTCACTGCAGGGTGAACAGACGCTCCAGTTAAGGATTGGAGCCCGGTCAATCCTCCCCGGCTAGGATACGAACCCAGGCCAAAGGGCTTGCGATTTGCCGAGCGAGGGAATTATTAGGGGGAAAGCGCCAAGCCACTTCGACTATATAGTAATTGGAAGGGGTCAGGATAAGGATTTAGGATGGAACGGGGGGAAAGGAATGGTGCCCAACCACTTGCACGTTCAGGGAGTGCTTTACCACTGCACCACGGGGACTGCTTTTGTCATATACAATTATTATCTTAATTTTCGCTAACATTTTCTTTTCCAAAAATGTTTATATATACAAAAAGCGAAATTTTCGGCCCACACTCTATTTCTTTATATTTAAATTCGTTATTCGCAAAGCACTCGTATATTAATCTTACAAAATTCTCCAAAAGACCTGTAAATATAATTCGTTGTGCAGGCTTAACTCTTTCATGACCACAAAGAACACGTAAGACCCAATTTGCGCGAGCATTTGTGCTTCGCAATGGCTTAAGAACCACATGTAGGCTTTTTCATTTATGCTCCATGACAAGCGTCTTGAAGGTTATCCTGAATTAATGAAACCTTCCCTTGCTCCACTGCTCACTCCAGCCTGCAGAGCATTAGTCTTCACTTCTGTCAACCTCTCCAGTGTCTATTGCAACATTTTCCCCCCCGTCCCTCTTCTGTCTGCCTCTCCAGGGTGCATATTAATAGTCTTCATTCACGTGAACCTCTTCATGTTGTATAGCAATAGAGTTCTCGTTCTTTTAAGTCTCTACAACGTGCTTAGCAATATAGTCCTTGCTCCTCCTAGTTTTTTAAGCATGCATAGCAAAAATAGATTAGTGTCGAGCAGGGTGAAATTATACTATTGTCGAGCAGGGTGAAATTATACTATTGTCGAGCAGGGTGAAATTATACTATTGTCGAACAGGGGGAGGAAGCACATGTATTAGTGTCGAGTCATCAGGAGATCCCTTATCTCAGCCGGTATAAGGAGATCCTCCTAACACCGGCTTGTCAGGAAAGAGTGAGAGGATGAGATGATGTGTGACACTGAAGGTCGAGTATCTTACCGGGATATGAAAAGATACATCAAGATATGAAAAGTTTGGATCAGAGAGGAGACAGTATAGGACGCCAAATATAGAAAGTGAATAAATAATATATCGACTTGACAATCGACTTGATAATGGTCCATAAAGGACAGAAACGTCGTCGTCTTTTCATCTTCTGATGTCTGGTCATCATATCTTCAGCCACGTTATTGTGACTCATCGTCTGTAAATAAATAATATAATTTTGTTTACTTAGATTAAGTAACAAATATGATATATTATGAAGTTAACTAATAATAGACATAAAGGAATCTGAAAAGAGCTAATTTAGAAACCTATTTATCTTAATTTGTTTTATTTTGTGGGTTGTGGGGATATGTAGTTGGATGAATTTATTTAAATTGGTTTTCATTATAGGAGTGAAAGCCCACAATTAAATGCATTTTGGCAAATGATAGAGCTAAATGATAATAGTGAAAGGTTTTGAATCCAATTTCATTATTGAAGGGGGAAAATTGGTTTTGTTACCTCCAAATTTTCAACGCCACCAAACGCCGGGGTCAGTTTTAATTAATTAAATTAATTTCCGTACACTATGCAATGATTCTGATTAGATTTTTTCGATATTTACATTATAACTCAAATATTTCTGGAATATAATTTTGTTGTGGAAATTAATATTTGGAGCACAATAGATTTATTAACTTTTGGATTGTAAATTCACGTATTTTATCTACGCCTCTGGGATGAATAAAACGCCTTGTGTGGCTCAGGATAACCTTTATTATACTCCTTGTGTTGCTCAGGACCAATGATCACCAACCAAACTTTGAAAAAAACCTGTTTCTGAGCCCCACAAGGTGTTTTTGGACGAGATTATAAAATTTAAACCAAAAAAAAAGGTACACCTGGAAGGAGAAGGACGACGTCTTAATAGAGGAGATTAAGACTATCACTGGAAACTTGAGAAGTGAAAATATTGTACCATTAAACTTCAAGCAGAACTGTAAGGGTCTCTTACAAGAATGTTTATGAATGGAACAGACTTTTTGTGTGTTTTTCTTGACGGTAGTTTTAGAGGGAAAGTTTGTTTGTAAACCGCCCGTTTTTTTGGAGGCGACTAAGGTACCAGGGGGAGCAAGAACTAGGATCGGGAGTGTAGAAGTACCAGTGGGACAGAACTAGGATAGGGAGTATCATACAAAGGCTTCGTTGTCAAGCGGTGAACGACCATGATTTTCAGTCGTAAGACCCGGGGTTCGAATCCCGGACGAAGCAGAAACCAGTTGGCAGCATTTCCTTTCAGCTCATACACATATTCACATAACAGTAATTGAGGGACCTGGTACTTATATTCAGCTGCACCCTAAGGATGTTCTTCATATATATACATATACTAACATACACATGATACCCGAACTGCGACCCGCCCCGTGACAAAACCCCGTGGGGAGGATTGACTGGGAACAAATCCAAAAGCTGTTTGCTCTTGTTCACCCAGCAGTAACTGGAGACTTGGGAATAAAACAAATTGGCGAGGCGTGTTCTAGGAAATAACTCACCAGGGTAAGGTTTTACCACGAGGTATGGTTAAGGGAAAGCTCTCAGCCTGCTAACACGAGTCAAAAGTCGTCTATTCACTTGTTTTAAAAACAGAAGACATTTTCGACTGCCATTGAAACGAAATATTTATCTTATTATTTCAGAATATTATTTCCATTGTATCCAGCTGTTTTTATTTACCTTTTATTTGCAATTCAAGAGATTAACAAATCCACAAGGGCCGTGACGAGGATTCGAACCTGCGTTCGTTCAAGAGAGTGTGTGTTCAAGAGAGATTCTTTTGTTTTTAATCCGTTGGTTTTGTAGAGACATCTGCAACAGACATCTTATGGGGATATCTGAATTAGAAATATCTTACAGAGACATCTGTACTAAATACATCCTACAAGGACATCTGTAAATAGACACATCCTTCAGAGACATCAGTACTACACACATCCTAGAAATACGTTTTCGGATGTGTTGAAATGTTGACGAAAACTCAATCGTATACCATGATAAGTCCCCCGTCATGATGACACATTTTCCAATTATCATACAATCTCGAAAGAAGAAAAAACTTAAATGTCGAACTTAAATCTTGAATCATAGAAGGTCATAGAGATGACCTAGGGATTGTTCGACATCCCTAGAGCAATTAAAAATCATCCCAACAGTGACATTTTATAGGGCTAAACATCGACTCCGGAAGGTCAAGTGAGTTACCCAGGTTCTGATCTTTCCGGTTAGGCAAAAATCATACTTCACGGAGTGGTAATATAGAGCACGAGCTAGTTGAGCTGGGAACGAGGGCTCAGGGAAAAGTAACCAGCTTGGTGTGCGGCGTTCCTTGGAGAGCGGAGGTAATATACCTTCATATTCATATTGGTTACCTGATATCCTTGCCTGTCTGGTAATCGATACTGAAAGTAGAGGCAGCGAGGCACTGAACGAGAGAGAGAGAGAGAGAGAGAGAAAGAGAGCGAGACAGAGAGAGAGAATGACTGAGGGAGCGTGAGAGAGAGAGAGAGAGAGAGAGAGAGAGAGAGAGAGGAAGATGGTGAAATTTAGGTTTCACCATCTTCCTCTAGGTTGGCAGGCAACCTAAAGCATGTTAGGAGAATAGTGAAGATAGGCTTGGGTGACGGTGTAGGTTATAGCGACATCTTCCCTATCCTAATTTCCTATCCAGAATTCATTTTGTATAATTATGAGAGGCCGGGCTCTAAATATGAATAATCATTAGAGCCCGGGCTCTAAATATTCAGACATATGAGTAGAGCTTATGAAACAGGATAAATGATGTATTTGTGAATTAAGATATGCGACTGTGTTTAAAGTGAATTGTTTAGCATGACTTGTAAACAGCCTGATACAAGTCCAGCTCCTACGATGCTCTCCTCACCTGGCCCTAGGACTCACCAAGAACATGCATGTCCATTCCCGAAACCTGTACATCTTTCCTCAAATCATGAGGGTTGTGTTTGCATTTTATTAAACAGAGCTCCGAAGCGCCACGAGGTTGTCTGTTGAAACAATATTTGGTTATGAAGGTTCGAAGCTCGTAAACTGTTTGCTAAATGTAAACAAAGTCAGCATAATTGGGGTAAGATGTACTGGTTTCGTAAGCAGGCACGTAGGTTCTTGTTGTTGTTCATTTTGTTTCATCTCGTTAATCTTAATATTCTGTCCAGAAATCATTATTCAGCTTTAGGGATCTAAAAGACGTTGGGATCTGTTGATGCGCCTCTTGAGGGGTGTAGGGTGAGGGTGTGTGGTGAGGGTGTGGGGTGAGGGAGTGTGGTGAGGGAGTGTGGTGAGGGAGTGTGGTGAGGGAGTGTGGTGAGGGAGTGTGGTGAGGGTGTGTGGTGAGGACGTGTGGTGAGTGTGGTGAGGGAGTGTGGTGAGGGAGTGTGCCAGAGGAGCATCCGGTGGAAATGTGCCGAGACGCAGCCTCTCTCATCTCCACTGTTATTGGCTCGTGTCGCTTGTGTGTTGTCTGTCCTCTAAAATATTGCCCCTTTTATCCTTGGGAACAATCCTCAAGTTCACCCTTCCAGAACAAGGCGGCTTTATTTCCCATTTTCTTGCTTTATAAAGCTTCCTTATGATGAGTTTATAAAGCTCCCTAATTATGAGTTAACAAAACCACCTCAGCGAGGTAAATCATCTCCCTGATCGCGTGTTTAACTTGCTGTTGCCTCCTGAATCTCTCTTCTCACCTGTTCTAAACATATACGAAAATGAAATAAAATAGTGTTTCAGAAATATTTGTTTTATGTATCTTCCCTTGTGGGATATTTTTTTCAGCAGATGTGAAATAAATTTATAAGTATCTCTGATATGTTTTATTAAAAACATATCAGAGATACAGAGTAATCGTTGAAAATTTTCGACGTTAACCGTCCAAGAATTCTTTTTTTTTCAGTATTCAGTATTCAGTTTTTTCAGTGTGCTCTGTGTAATGATTTCTTGAATATTATTGTAATTATTCATTCTGCAAGATTTTCTGTGAGTCGTGGCTCATATGAAACACTATTTGAGTCATGAATCTCATGAATCTCTCTCTCTCTCTCTCTCTATTTGAGTTATGAGTCACTTGAATCTCTCTCTTTAATTGAGTCAAGAGTTATATGAATCTGTTTATTTGAGGCATGAGCCATATGAATCTCTCTCTTTATTTACGTCATGAATCATATGAATCTCTATCTTTATTTGAGTCAAGAGTTATAAGAATCTCTCTCTCTCTTTATTTACGTCATGAATCACATGAATCTCTATCTATATTTGAGTCATGAATCATATGAATCGCTTTCTCTATTTGATTCATGTGGTTTCAAAAATTTTGATTCAAAATTTTGATTTGATTAAAAAACACATGAATCTTTTTCTGAGTCCTAGGTCGCCTGCAGCTCAATAAATCTCGTTGTTTCAGTCAACTTGACCTGTGAAACAATTTCAACTTTGCAATTTTAAATTATAATGAAAGTGCTGCAAAGTTATATTTTGAAAGTTCTTATAAATAAATGTCCAAATTCATGTCCGTATCCCAAAGTGTTTATTTATACCTGTATCCCTTATCCCCATATATATGCCTGTATCCAATATCCATTTATTTATGTTCGTATCTTATATACTCCTGTTTGTCTACTCTAAAGCACTTATTTATTTATGTATTCTATATCCCCTTAGTTCGATATCTCCCTATTTACATCTGTTCACGATAACACCTGTGTATATCTAAGGAACCACGGTAAATTGGGGTAATCCCAGAAGTCCATGTTTTTAAGAATACCAAAAATTCCTTAAAAAAAGGTAATTATCCCTCGATCAAGATCACTATTATCTCTTTTACTTTTCCACAACAGAAGTATCATTCTCCGTTATCTTTAGAACCATTTATAAGTCTGTATTGTTCCTCTTTTAAGATAATTGGAAATTTAGATCTGATGGGAGGAAATTGGTTATGTAGTTCAGATGAAAGGTAATTGGTGATATAGTTCAGATGAAAGGTAATTGGATAATGGATGGTATAGTTCAGATGTAAGCTAATCGTCTCGCTGCTGCCTTGTTAACTATGTTATTGAATCAACTGGAAAACATTTAGTTTAGAGTCTAACAAGGTCTCTCGTTGTAAAGCGATTTCCAACCGATCTTAATCACTCAATATGACGCATTTTTAACGCAATTAACTTTGCTGCTAAATATGATGTATTAATTATTGCGTATTGAATTAATATTGAAGTTTTCTTTAATATCGAATTTTAATATTAAAGGTTTCTTCAATATTTCTTCAAACCTATCGAGGCTTTCTATAGGTTTGATGGATTGTTTGTGTTCGTGTGTTGCAGGTTAAGCAAAGATTTTATTTTTTCAGAGGGGAAATGGATAGAACGTGTAGGATCTTCAAGACTTGTGGAATGTGCTAATCTGTCTGATTCGTTTGATAATTTTTATTAAAATGATTTTCCAAGGATTGATGGAAATTGACTATTCTTTAATGTCTTTTTTTTCTAGTTGGTATTTGCTATTGTAATACCTAGTGTGATATTTTCATTTTCACTTATTTCCACTTCAGATCTTCAGATTTCTTATCATTCCAGATCTGCAGTCATATAAACAAAAATAAAAAAATGTTTTTAGCCAATAAAATCTCCTCCAAGATAAAATACTTCTACGAGCTTAACTGTGGAACTATTTCCGCACAAAATTTGCTGCTCACTTTGACTGTGGCAGCTTTTCTGGGTAGTCTGACTTTTAATTACTTTTTTCCCACCGTTAGTAAAAACAGTTTATTTCACTTTTCCCCACAGAGAACTATTGCCTGACCCTCCAGCGAGGGAGGGAGGGAGTGTTGTAGTGAGGGGAAGAAGAACCCCTTGAGTGAGGGGTAAGGAGAAAGATGGATTAAGAAATCAAATATTACTCATTGTAATTCATTGTCAATATTATGTTAAAAGATAGTAATTAGATATTTTCCATTAGATACTAATGTTAAACACAATTGTTATTAGTGTAGGATATCAAGAAAAATGTGTTACAATCAATTTACAATTTGTGTCATCACTTTATCTGTCTTTGCGACTACATTCCGATTTTTTAGTATGTCCATATTTTTAAGTATGTGCATACTTTTGGCTGTATTCGTATATACTGTAGTGTTCCTGATTAGGTAGCAACATCCTGATGTCTTCTCGAACACGAGAGCTTAGAGGAAGTAATATTTTTGCGGTAGGAGAAGGAGGAGGAGGAGAAGGAGGTGTTATATCTCGAACATAAGAGATTTTATCTCGTCACTGTTGAAGGTTCTTGATCACTGTTGCACTTGTCTCGTTAGCGCTCATAGTTTAGATTTTGAACAGTGACCTTGCTGGGATATATATATGGACAGTGATCAACCACTTGGGACCATTGGGGATCGAACGCCGACCTTTCAAGGACATAGGGAATTGCATGATGTTCACAATAAAAGACGAATTGAAGAACATTTCACTGAAGACCAAATTCTATACCTGATTAGAATATAGTTCAGTTCTTAAATCGGTCCTCACCAGTTCATCTCCTCGGTCGGTTCACTGCTACAACCGGTTCATCTCCTTGCTCGGTTCACTGCTACAACCGGTTCATCTCCTTGCTCGGTTCACTGCTACAACCGGTTCATCTCTTCGGTCGGTTCACCACCTCTCCCTCTTCGGTCGCCCTCCCTGCCTTCATTTCATTCCTGGATAATTCCCTTTAATCCCTTTCGTTAAATCTAGTGAAGCAGGAATATGCGCTTGTTAGGGGATTTAGGCAGTTCGTAATAGTGAATTTGAATAGCATTGAAATACCAGAAGATTGGTACAATGCTCAAATCTGAATATTGCCTGACGCCGTTCAGGAATTGAATTTCCTGAAACCCCAACACAGTTGTTGAAAAAGGAGAATTTTTTTTTCAAGCTTTATAATTTTTCACGCCCCTTTTTTTTCATGCCACAGATGTGATTCGGGTCTATTTTTTTTTTTGGACGAGAACTAATTTTAGCGTTGGTGTATCTGCACAAATTTTGCGATTAGTGACGGTTTTTTAGCTCATATTAAGGTGATAAACAGGAAAGGTTGTCTTTATATAATTGTTTAATTGTTGAACAGTCATGCTGAAGGGAGAGAGAGAGAGAGAGAGAGAGAGAGAGAGAGAGAGAGAGAGAGAGAGAGAGAGACGCATTAGACCCCAGAGAGGCTACCAGGAGAGTAATGCCTTCAGTTTTAGTTATTTGGATATCAGGCAAAAACATCTTTTATTTTACCTATAATAAGCTGGTTGGAATAGGTTATTCCACACTTTAAAGTATTCAGAACGGGGTAAATTCTCCCCTTGCTCCTGAATTCGTCTGATGTCCTCTGGGAGAGAATACCATCAGAATAATTATTCTGATGTATAATAAATATTATTCTGATATCCACCACCAAGGGTGCCATCATCCAGGAATCAGATATTCAACTCGATAGACAGATTTTCTTTGATTTCTTTAATTACCTACCAGAAAAGGAGAGGGCAAGGTAGAAGAATGTGTGGTGAAGGTTGAAGAATGTGTATTGAAGATAAAGAATACACTTTAAAGGTAGACAATGTGTGATGATAGATAAGGTATAATAAAGTTACAAAATGTGTAGAGACAATAGAGTGATACACTAACATTTCAGTTCAGAAAGAACACGAGAAAATACCAAATCATTGAATCTAGAATCACATTGATTCCCACAGATATTAATAAGACATATTTACACAAAAATTTTACATAGTTTTTAACAATAGCAACATCGTAACTTAGAAAAATATGCAATTGTTAACATTTAACTGCTCTTTGCTTTTATCTGTTTTGAGTCTTAATGTATTCACTGGCCATAGGGAATAAGATAAAACAATAGTTTATGTTTCATAAAAATCTGCACACTTGAATAGATTTTTAATCATTTTAATATAAATTTTTTGTAGGATCTATGAAAATATAAAAACATATTAAAATCAAAACCCCCACTGATTCACACTCACTGACTGACTCTCAAACTCGCTGACTCTTAGATTCATTCACTTTCAGACTCACTGAATCAAAGACTCGCTGATTAACATACTGCCTCACACTTATTGACTCACTTACTCAGACTTACTAACTTTCAGATTCACTAGCTAACACTCACAAGCAAACACTCTCCTGACAAAGTCTCACTGATTCACAGACTCAATGACTCACAAATGCAGTCATAATTGCAGAAAAATTAATAATGCTGGTTTTTGCATGACTCGAAACATGAAATGATGTTTAATAAGAAAATATATTTCTTTCACAGTTCAACTGATGTTGTTAAAAAATTCTTGATTCGTTTTTACTTCTCAATGTACAACAATAAAGGTCAATTGTTATTTTTGTCCAGAAATCATATGGCGAAATGTTAATGTTTTCGTCGCTAAGAAGAAAGAATAAAATATTTTTTTAAATTAAAGAAATAATATTGTGAAAAATATTATATGTATTGTATTGTTAATTAAAATATATTATTTCAAGGATTTTGAAACAAAAATGGATTTATGAATTCTCTCCGTGAGTCTTTGTATTTGCTAATCTGTTAATCTGTGATTTTGGAGTCTGTTAATCTGTGATTTTGGAGTCTGTTAATCTGTGATTTTGGAGTCTGTTAATCTGTGATTTTGGAGTCTGTTAATCAATGATTTTGGAGTCTGTTAATCAGTGATTATGGAGTCTGTTAATCTGTGATTTTGGAGTCTGTTAATCAATGATTTTGGAGTCTGTTAATCTGTGATTTTGGAGTCTGTTAATCTGTGATTTTGGAGTCTGTTAATCTCTGATTTTGGAGTCTGTTAATCTGTGATTTTGGAGTCTGTTAATCAATGATTTTGGAGTCTGTTAATCTGTGATTTTGGAGTCTGTTAATCAATGATTTTGGAGTCTGTTAATCTCTGATTTTGGAGTCTGTTAATCTCTGATTTTGGAGTCTGTTAATCTCTGATTTTGGAGTCTGTTAATCTCTGATTTTGGAGTCTGTTAATCAATGATTCAGATAATTATTTTGGGGAATATGTGACCTGCCCTCACTGTCGCCCCTGAACTAATTAGCCGACTTTGTTAAACGGATTAGATTTTTGGCAAAAATCGGGCAAACGTGAAAACTAATTTAATAGATCATTTCAGTTTTTCAATTTTTCTTGGAAGCTGACACGTTTAACCCCCTAAACCGCGGAGGGATTTTTTAAAAAACTAGAACGAGGGACAGCTGGTCAAAATATGAAATTAAATGGTGGGAAAAATAGTATAAGGCGATTGAAGCAATGATATTATATTTTAAAAAGTCTTTTATATTTTAAAAACGTCCTTTTTTATTTTAAAAACGTCCCTTTTTTATTTTAAAAACTTTTTTTATATCTTAAAAACGGGTTTTATCTTTTAAAAGCGTGTTTTATATTTTATAAACGTCTTTAATATTTTAAAAACGACTTTTTCTATGAACGAAAATATTGAAAGGTCACTACACACAGAAAAGAATAATGTTCTTTTTACCATGTCGTAGCTCAGTCGATTAAGGCAGCGTCTGGGATTCTCTCGGACGTAGGTTCGAATCCTCATCACGGCCCTTGTGGATTTGTTCATTGAAATGTCACTTCAGTTCGTCGCTGTTGTAAGAGTTCATTAAAACATTTTTTGTTTTAAGTTCATTAGTTTCTATGAAAAGATTTATATTTTATATTAGAACTGCTTTTTGAGCTCCTAGAAGGCTCTTCCTTGATATCTTAATGCAAGTACTAACAACCACCGAACAATACTCAATAGAGTTCTAAGAGTTTGAATAGAGCTCAAAGAGTCTGAATAGAGTTCTAAGAGTCAGAAAAGAGTTCAAAGTGTCGGTATAGAGTTCTGAGAGTCGGGATTGAGTTCTAAAAGTCTGAAAAGAGTTCTTAGATTCGGTATAGAGTTCTAAGAGTTGAGATAAGGTTCTAAGAGTTTTGGATAAATTTCAAAGAGTCGGAATAGAGTTCTAAGAGTCGGAATAGAGTTCTAAGAGTCGGAATAGAGTTCTAAGAGTCGGAATAGAGTTCTAAGAAGTCGAAATAGAGTTCTAAGAATCCGAATAGAGTTCTAAGAGTCGGAATAATGTTTCAAGAGTTTAAAACCTAATAGCAAAGAGCCACGTAAATCGATATAGTTAATGACCCGTCGATTACAATGCTGTTAAATGTGTTTTTTTTCATTTCGGCTTCTTGTAACATTCTGATCTGCAAGATTTCAAAGCCTTTTGTGACTAGCCCACGGTGGCTCCACTCCCACGATGGCTCCACTCCCACACAGTAACTCCACCCCCACACAGTAACTCCACCCCCACACAGTAACTCCACCCCCACACAGTAGCTCCACCCCCACACAGTAACTCCACCCCCCACACAGTAGCTCCACCCCCCCACACAGTAGCTCCACCCCCACACAGTAACTCCACCCCCCACACAGTAGCTCCACCCCCCACACAGTAGCTCCACCCCCACACAGTAGCTCCACCCCCCACACAGTAGCTCCACCCCCCACACAGTAGCTCCACCCCCCACACAGTAGCTCCACCCCCCACACAGTAGCTCCACCCCCCCACACAGTAGCTCCACCCCACACAGTAACTCCACCCGCACACAGTAGCTCCACCCCCACACGGTAGCTCCACCCCCACACACAGTAGCTCCACCCCCACACAGTAGCTCCACCCCCACACAGTAACTCCACCGCCCACACAGTAATTCCACCCCCACACAGTAGCTCCACCCCCACACAGTAACTCCATCCCCCACACAGTAACTCCACCCCCACACAGTAGCTCCACCCCCACACAGTAACTCCACCCCCCACACAGTAATTCCACCCCCACACAGTAGCTCCACCCCCACACAGTAACTCCATCCCCCACACAGTAACTCCACCCCCACACAGTAGCTCCACCCCCACACAGTAACTCCACCCCTACACAGTAGCTCCACCCCCACACAGTAACTCCACCCCCCACACAGTAACTCCACCCCCCACACAGTAACTCCACCTCCCACACAGTAACTCCACCCCCCCCCACACAGTAACTCCACCCCCACACGATGGCTCCACCCCTACACTGTGGCTCCACCCTGAGACGATGGCTCCACCCCCACACAGTAACTCCACCCCCCCCACACAGTAGCTCCACCCCCCACACAGTGCCTGCCAGATAAGCCCAGGGTGAGCACACCACATCAGCACAAGAAACGACTGGTAATTAGCCATTAAGCTGGGGATTTTAGCTGCATCAGCTCCTCCCTCTCTCTTTTTCTCTCTAGCCATCGAGGCCCCCGAGTTAATGGGAAGGAAGGAGAAGGGACAAGATAATGGCAAATGGGTAGAGATAATGGAGAATGGCATGAGATGTTGCCAAATGGAAAAAAAAGATGCTGTAGGATGGGATAAAATGGTGTCAGATGAAATGAGGTTATGGCTAGTGTGTTAAGATGATGCCAGATAAGACGAGATGCTGAAGAATAGGACAAGATGCTAAAGAGATGAGACGACATGAGGACAGATGGGAGAAGATTCTGACAGATGGGAATACATGTTAACAGATGAGGGTAAATATTAACAGATGGGAAGAGATGCTGAAAGATGGTAGGAGATGGTAAGAGATGCTGAAAGATGGTAAAAGATGCTGACAGATGGGAACTAGATAACGGCAGGCTGGTGAAGATAACGGAAGCTGTGAGGAGATGTTGGTGGAGATGATAACGTTTGGTTCTTGCCTTATTTTTCCGACCTTCTACGAAATTAACAGTAGAAAACTTGTATATTTTTACTAGAGCAACTAAAACAGTCCATAATTTGTACATTGCAGCTTCATTAACTATAGATACTATTACTTTGTCATCTCACGATACGAAGCTGAGAGATATGAAGATAATAATCAGGAGAAAGCGCCAAATCAGAATGACTATATAGCCCATAACCGAACAGAGAATAGGAGGGACGAAAGGAACGATGCCCAACCACTTGGGCCATAGGGAGATCGAGCTCCGACCGTGCAAGAAGCTAGACCGTAGCCATATCGACCAGTCCAAGTGGTTAGACTAGGAGGAGATGGGAAAGAATATGCGTCCAGCATGGCGGGAGTTTTACAAGACAGTCTGATTGTGTTACATATCTACCCTTTGCTCTGTTACATATCTACCCTTTGCTCTTATATCCAATTGCGGGAGACACAAAGGAATTCCTCGATATTGGATTGCCACGCGAAAACCAAGGATCACCGGGCGACTTTCCCTGATGCGAAGGAACAAAGGAATTAGTTTTTAATACACTAAAGTTTGATCTCACATACTTTTGGCCAGGATTCTTGAATTGAATAATTCAATTATTCGAATAATTGAATTCGTTATTCTACTGCTTATATATATATCATTTAATGTTTGCAGTTATTAAGTAGTCACATTTAATTACATTTTTCAGGTTATAAGATAATTGTTAAAAAAATAATGGTATATAAATCCATACACATATAATTAAATAATGGACAAAATTTACGTTAAGTCTTCCAAATTTGTAATACAAATGTGGTTTCGTAAATACCGCGAATTGAGTGATTGTATTAGTACTCAGATGAGACTACAAACCATCGATGCCTCGTATGTTAACCCGTTTAACCTCACAAACAAGGGGAGGGGGGGGTGGGGGTTAGATGGTTTGGGGGTTTCTCTTACGTCTGCCAGAGAAAAGTGCTTCGACTCCCTCTCTATACCACAGTCATTCTCCTGAACCCATCAGTCACAGACAGTCACTCAGCTGTCTCTCATCAATCACAGACAAACATCTGTTGAAAAGTGACACGTAGGAAACCAGTGGTAACTTTTGTAAGTTACTGAATAATAAATAATACAGTTCGCTTTGTTATATACTTAAAAGACACACACACATACATACACACACACACACACACACACATATACACACACACACACACACACACACACACACACACACACACACGCACACACTTGGATAGTAAGGGTAGTGAGTTAATGGAATGACCCAAAGGAGCAGGTTGTAGAAGCAAACTTAAGTCACAACTATAAAAGCAGGTATAATATGGATTATATAATATAATATAACATATAGTTATATATATAATATATATATATAATATAATATACATAATATAATATATATAATATAATATATATAATATAAATATAATATAATATATAGGCCAGAAATCATTGCATTAGTCAACCGGCGGCTAGAAAAGCGGAGTCCAAGAGCTAAAACTCGATCATGCAGGCACAAATATGTGTATATACACACACACAAACAGTCCAGGTGTCGCACGTGTGTGTGTGTGTGTGTGTGTGTGTGTGTGTGTGTGTGTGTGTGTGTGTGTGTGTGTGTGTGTGTGTGTGTGTGTGTGTGTGTGTGTGTGTCTCTGTCTCCTATTCTGAACTGATAGGAACTGAAATTAAATACCAAACAATATGAAGTTGGTAATGTTTCATCAAATTGGACATAATCGCGTAAAAGGAGCCGTGTTTATCAACCGGTTCAACAAGAAAGTATTGCATGCCACGAAGCTGTCACGGAACATGAAGTGAGCATCATTGAAAGCATGATCTGAGAGCACGTGGTGAGAGATTATTTCATTCCCAGTGAGGCAAGATTGGACGCACATGACGCCAATTCTCCACCGGACTTGCCTGTGAGAGGTGAATGAGTTCAGAAGACTTTTTATTCAAGATGAAACGATGGATGATCCCCCAAACGGCTAGTGAAACGTGAAACAGCTTTTTAATAATGATGAAACGAAGGATGATCCCAAAAACAGCCAGTAAATCGTTAAGCAGGTCTGAGGCTTCTTTTATCAAGGTTGCAACGAGGGATGATGTTTAAGCCGGATGACAAACTGCAAACTGAAGCCTAGGAAACATGTATTTAATGGAATTCAATATTTTGGTTTGACATGAGCTTACTGGAAGAAAATTTGTTGCAGTTTATCTTGGAAGACAGTGTTTTAGTGTCCTTCAAAATACACTGATGCAGTATGTCCTCCAAATACAATGATGCAGTGTCCTCCATGATACAATGATGTATCTTGTCCTCCATAATACAATGATGCAGTGTATCCTACATAATACAATGATACACTATATCCTCCAAAATACAATGATGCAGTGATAATAATTGTGATTATGACAATGATACATCCTTCAAGATGTAGTGTTGCAGTGTCCTGAAGCGTATATTGATGCCAAAAAAAGCTCGTTCGATAGAGCTTGGCCCTCATACACACTTGGGGGTCCCCAGTTCGAGTCTCCTAGAGCCCAGGTGAATGTTATAATGATGCAGTGTGACCTGGAAGACTTTCTGTTACAGTGTATATCCTGGAAAACATGGAATAATGAAACTTATAAAATTGCTACTCTTCTTAATATTCCCAAATTTCTGTGTCTCGCTTTATCAGTCAACCCTAATCAGGGTTGAAGGAAGGGTGGAACGATGTCCTAGCGAGATGAAGTTCATTCAAATCAATCCACCGTCTACCCTTTGCTTCCAAGACAGATTGATAGATCTGGGATCACTTTTAATTTAGATTCAATTATCTTTGAAACTTTGATACAATACTTGATTATTTTGTCAAGCTGAAGGTCTGGGGAGATATAAATATATATATATAGCCTTTAACCGACATATTCAAGACGAGACCTTTTGGGCAATTAATTTAATTACCGAGTGCATTTCTACGCTTTATCTGATATATAATATTTTTTGCATGTTCAGTGTAGTTAAAAAAAAGTATGAATGCTGCACTTCTGAGAACACAGCGAAGAACATTCAACATTTCAAATACTACAAAGATGTTGAATTTATCAAAATAGTGCATATATGTTAAATTTATGAGAACAGTGCAAAATACATTCAGAATATAACAAAAGGAATCAATTTATCAAAATACTCGAAAAAATCTAGAATTTTTCTGAAAACGACCAGAAAGATTGAATTCATCAAATTACAGTAAGAATTTTAGAGTAGATCAGACTACAATAGGTAGCATTGAATTCAGCAAGGAACACGGAATGCATAAAAATACAACTCCTCTGGTTCTGTGAAAGCAAGTTGAAGTAATTTTTGTTTGTTTCTGAAGTCTTAAACTAAGTCTTAAACTGTTGAATATCAAATTCTTTAAGTCTTAATATGGTTTCTCTGCCCTGAGGTGAAGCTGGAACACTTGGAAGACTTGGACATTTGTTCACTTGGAAGAGTTTGTGTGTGTGTATCTATGTATCTATATATATATATATATATATATATATATATATATATATATATATATATATATATATATATATATATATATATATATATATATATATATATATCTCAAAGGCTGTATTAAACGCGCGAGTCATAAATTCACTTAGAACTCTATCGACCCGGCCAGGATTCGAACCCATGACGTCTAGGATCACCTCCCCAAACGTAGCTGGTACCGTGACCGCCCACAAAGCCACAAAGTATCTATTTCCACACTTGTGGGATTATCGGTAGCTAATTCACTGACTCAATAGTTCTGACGCTGCTTGAAGGGCGAGGCATCTTTGTTTGGAAACTATGAACACACACACACACACAGTAGTTTACGAGTTTAATTGTTAGTGAACTGATGACCCAAGGTTTTTCTCGTGTGTTGCAAAATGTTGCTACAGAGGAAAACAAAGGTTTTGCAACAACAGCAACTGGTCACTGACTCCAATCAAGGCTTCAGAATGATGGCTTCACTGCTTCTCTTTGATAACAATTGCAACAGGTTGACAATTTGTTTTTTTTACTTTTATTTGACATTCATTGACATGTATTCTGTTACCTGTACTCGCCTGGTTGTGCTTTGCGGGGATCGAGCTTCGGCTCCTTGGTCCCCGCCTCTCAACTGTGAGTCAACTAGTGTACAATTTCCTGAGCGTATTGGGTTCTATCATATATGCACTTGAAACTGTGTAGGGAGTCTGCCTCCACCACATCCTAGTGCATTCTGTTCGTTAACTACTCCTGACACTGTGTTATTGTTCACAATTTCTACACACTGATCACCTGTCTAAATGCAACATATTGTCGACCTGTATTTTGTTGACTGACATGCAATATATTCCGCTGACCTTCAATACACTCTGTTAACCTACACTACACACCTAAATTATATATTTTCTTATCTGAATTATGCTCTTATTATCTAAGAAGTACATCAGTTGATTGAGGATTGAGAGAAGGAACCCAAGAGCCGTAGCTCATTCCTCCGCAATTGCTGAACTGATCTATACACATTAATAGCCTAATGGCAATTTTTATACAGCTGAAATGGCATTATAACCCCCCCCCCCTTCTGTTTCAGAAGACGTAATTCCCTGGAAACACAAACCGTAACTGTTTCTATTTTCCGCTTGTTACAACTTGTAATAAAGTTGTTACATCTTGGCTTAACGTGTTTATGACGTATTAGAACGTTGTTACAACTTGCTCTATTGGATGTTATAACTGGTTAGGAGATGTTAAAACTTGCTCGAACGTTGTAGCAACGTCGTAGTTTCGGTGTGTGTTTGGCGGGAATATAGGGACATTGATCTCAGGAATGAAAACTTGTCGAGCCTCCCTAGTGACAAGAATATTATATTACCCTCTGATTCCGTCATAAAAAAACAACTGTGGCCACTATTCCACGTTGGGTACCGCAGGGTCTCAAAAATGGGGGTACATCAGACTACAAGAAAAGAAATCCACATAATTGGATGAGGAGTTCTTGGAAAATACATATTCGCTGTTTTAAGGGGCTGTGAGACTCCACATATGGTGGTGGAAGATGATATTTCATCCCTTCCTCAGCCCTGGGCCTCGTATATCTTTACTCACCCTCCGGCAAGACATTATTGCAATGGGTATACCATTTACACCCTTCTCTTACCCATTTACCCCCTCCTCGTGCCTATGGTACCCATATTTCTATATGTTCTCCTTTTCTTTTCTTGAATTGGCTGGTTTATTCTGTATATCATAAATAGTTCACAAGCTTAGAAATGTTATTATTGTTTGGTAGCGATTCGGAACTCATCAACTATTTAGTAAATATAATTTAACTGTCATGATTGATAAAGATGTACAGGTTTCGTAAATGAATACTTAAGTGTTTTGTGAGTCCCGATCCAGGTCTCACTGGAGCTGAGAAAAATGGTGTCCTTACTACAGCTTTCTGAGATCAATAGAACCCTCCAGAGGACATAATTTAATAGGCTGGCCAACTTTGGGCACCTTGCAGCAAACCACCCAATCCCTAAATGCTTTCTGAGTTTAGACGATGGTGTAAATAACTTATAATTTGTTCTCCATGCTTCAGATCTCCAATTATCTGCAGGAGATAGTAGTTTGGCAGACACCCAGTTACCTAGTGAGCTAGACCAGGTGTCATCAAGCCTTTATACAACCTCTTACGAAACCTGTGCATCTTTCCAAACTCATGACGGCTTTGTTGACCTTTAATAAAAGTTTACAAGCTTCGAAACCCCACATGGTAGTTATATACAACCTAGTAGAGCCCTGAGGAGCTTATAAACTGTAGGCAAAACAGGCATTGATTAAGGCAAGATGTACAGGTTTCGCAGGTGATTTGCTCAAGTGCCTGATGAGTCCTGGTCAATAAACAATTCAGAAGATGTGATTTAACTCGTCTCCAGACCGTCTTCATCATTTACCATTCCGTAAACAAACAAAAAAAATACATCAGTTTTGTCTAACTAAAAACCTTCACATTCAAAAGAATTCGTCCAAGTTGGCGTCGCATTAATTAACGAATTGGTCGAATTAGTCGTTAAGAATGTGACACATTAGGTGAAGGAATGAGTGGTTGAGTGTCTGTGTTGTTTACAACGCTGTTTACAAGACTGTTTACAAGAATGCTACCGTCCGTTAAAGGGTCACCCCAACACCCTCGTGTTCTGTATAATGTATCAACCAACTTACTCAACCAATGTACTCAACCAACGTCTGTGTAACGGGGGGTTGGTTGTCGTCAGATGTGTCGCCATACTCTGGCTAGTTTTCGCGTGACCAGTTGTGGCAACACGTCTCCGGCTACCGTAGCTGGTTATGTCAACACCAGACTGGCTTTCAGAGACCAAATATTGCCCCCCAAATATTGCCTTTCGTAGTCCGTTGTAGCAACATTGGAAGTAGATAACCCACAACATTGTTAATTACCTGGTTCGATGCCGTTGATCATTCGGAAGTAATTATGCAACAGGACTTGATCAGCTACAGTTAATCTTAATGAATAGATTCAATTATATGATTGCATTATACAATGACTAAAAAATATGCTAACCATGTGCCTGTCTATAATGATATAATTAAAGTAAGTCTGATTAACTGAGGATTTGGGTAAATTAGTTTCTTTTCATACTTTTTGTCCCTATTCCGAACGAGATATTTCTTAAGTTATAGATGAGATAATTAACTGCAGCCTTAACTTAATTGCCTTAGGCGTCACATGGTTAACACTTTGGGTGTGTAGTTATGGATAGTTATAAGGTGTGTCGGGTTGTCGCTTACCAGCTTAATTAACTAACCTTACCTGACGTCGTCTAATTTAACCAAACCAAACCTAACAAATCTTATCCTAACTTAAATGAACTAAACCCAACCAAACACAACCTAATTTAACCTAACGTAACTTGACCTAATCTAAGCTAACTTAATTCAGTTAAATTTCACACAACGTTACTTAACCTGACCTGTCTTAACCTAACCAAACTTAACCCAACTAAACCCAACCCATTTTAATCTAACCTAACCAGCCATATTCTACCCAACCTTAACATACCCTAACCTAACCCACTTACATACAAGACAGCTTTATTGACTGCTAAACAGGATGTAACTGCAATCCATTCTAAAAGGGAAAAGAAATTTGATTTACTTAGAATAAAATTAATGTATATTACCTCATCAGCCTTCTACTTTCTGGCCCATATCGATCCACATTCAGATATGTGAAACGTTTATCATTTATTTTATCCCATGAAACATGAATTTTGTTGCGTACTGTGTTGCAGGCTATTGAGCCCCTCTGCATGTAAGGTTAGGTTAGGTTAGGTTAGGTTAGATGCAGTTCAACAGTGTTGCGGAGGGGTGTAGCAGTCCAGTAGTGTCCTAGAGAGTGTAGGAGTCTAACAGCAACCTGGAGGGTGTAATTGTTCAGTGGTGTCCAAGAAGGTGTAGTTGTCCAGGAAGGTGTAAAAGCCCAGCAGTGTCCAAAAGGGTTTATTAGTCCAGCAGTGTCCAGAAGGGTGTAGTAGTCTAGCAACTTTCTGGAGGGTGTAGAAGCCCAGCAGTGTTCTGGAGGGTGTAGAAGCCCAGCAGTGTTCTGGAGGGTGTAGAAGCCCAGCAGTGTTCTGGAGGGTGTAGAAGCCCAGCAGTGTTCTGGAGGGTGTAGAAGCCCAGCAGTGTTCTGGAGGGTGTAGAAGCCCAGCAGTGTTCTGGAGGGTGTAGAAGCCCAGCAGTGTTCTGGAGGGTGTAGAAGCCTAGCAGTGTTCTGGAGGGTGTAGAAGCCCAGCAGTGTTCTGGAGGGTGTAGAAGCCCAGCAGTGTTCTGGAGGGTGTAGAAGCCCAGCAGTGTTCTGGAGGGTGTAGAAGCCCAGCAGTGTTCTGGAGGATGTAGAAGCCCAGCAGTGTTCTGTAGGGTGTTGTAGCCCAACATTGTCATGGAGAATGTCGTAGTCCATCAGCGTCGTGTAGGATTTAGAAGCCCATCAGAATCCATGAAGGTGGAGTGGTCAAAGCGGTACACAATATCCTCCATCGACAGACTCGGAGAGTTTCCGAGGGGAAAATTTTCACTAACTTCCTATTCTTTAAGTGTTAAGTTGAAAGTGTCCAATCTGGAAGTTAAGACAGCAACAAAAAGCAATGGAACCTTCTCTCTCTCTCTCTCTCTCTCTCTCTCTCTCTCTCTCTCTCTCTCTCTCTCTCTCTCTCTCTCTCTCTCTCTCTCTCTCTCTAACGAGTATTGCTAATCTAATTTCCAACACTTGATCTCTTCTTTCCCTGGAGCCCAGTTTCTCACTGATTCAGTGTCTGAAATGTCTTGTTGAAGCCCTTCCTGACCCAGGACACACCAGACAAGACATATCCTTCCTTCTTGAGCGTGGGGATTGTGATTAGCAATATATATATATATATATATATATATATATATATATATATATATATATATATATATATATATATATATCTATATATATATATATATATATATATATATATATCTATATATATATATATATATATATATATATGTCGTACCTAGTAGCCAGAACTCACTTCTCAGCCTACTATTCAAGGCCCGATTTGCCTAATAAGCCAAGTTTTCCTGAATTAATATATTTACTATAATTTTTTTCTTATGAAATGATAAAGCAACCCTTTTCTCTATGTATGAGGTCAATTTTTTTTATTGGAGTTAAAATTAACGTAGATATATGACCGAACCTAACCAACCCTACCTAACCTAACCTAACCTATATTTATAGGTAAGGTTAGGTTAGGTAGCCAAAAAAAGCTAGGTTAGGTTAGGTAGGTTAGGTAGACGAAAAAACATTAATTCATGAAAACTTGGCTTATTAGGCAAATCGGGCCTTGAATAGTAGGCTGAGAAGTGCGTTCTGGCTATTAGGTACGACATATATATATATATATATATATATATATATATATATATATATATATATATATATATATATATATATATATATATATAATATAAAATCTTGAATCCCTGTTATAAGCTTACGCCTTAATACAAAACTACATAAAAGACAATGTGAAATTCCGTAAAATAATTACACCAGGAGGGAGTGGGAGGCACTATTATGTCACAAATAGGGGTCTGTGGCTGGCGGAGGTTCATAAGCTAAAAGGCAATATCCATTATGGCCTATTCTGGGCGTGCTGGGAGGAGGCATAATGGAGGTACCTGTCGGTGTCACATTCAGCTTCATCATAAAATGGCGACTGTGTCATATTGTGGCGAGATATACGAGCCCCGTACAGTGTCCGTCTTAACGTGAACCACCGTGGCAGGTAATTGGGGAAAAAAAGCCAATCCAGCGTCTGGAAGGAAGATGAGGGAAAAATATCTGACTAGGAGGACATTTCCAACGAATATGAAGACGGACCATCGGGAATCGAACGCCGAGCGTGCAAAATAAACAATTTACAAGATCTTCGCTGTTGTCGTCCAGGACATGTGGATGGACTGTGTCATTTGTTACGTCGTAATGACCCCAGTAATGCAAAATGGTGGTGGTTAATTCATTCGTGCAATATCAGGGTATCGAATATGTGCTAATGGCTCCGTGATAGTTGCTTTGTTTAACTACTCTTAAACACTTGTTGACTAAATCCCATACAATAGGAAAAGAGTTTAACAACAGAAGAAACGTAGTGACAGTAAAAGAAGCTTGATAACAGGAGACACTTAACAATATAAGTTTAGCAACTGGAGAAGATTAACAGCTTATTATTAGTAACAGAAGCTTGATAGCAAACACTTGAAAGCAGAGGCTTAAAAACTGACGCTTAAAACCCGAAGAAGCATAACAACAGGAAAAGGCTATCAGCAGGAGAAGCTAGATAACACCTTCCACATTACCCTGATATATAACCAAACTTTAATGAAGTAAATATTTATAGTTAGGCGCAATTAAACTTTCAAACAAATCATAAAAATTGTGGAAAAAATGGTAAATGTTATAAACACTCAGCCATGTTAAATTGAATAGATTATATATATGTATGTTACGGAAATGAGCAGTAATAAAATACTGAGAGTGATACGTTCTCAAGTGAGATCAAATCGTGACAGGATGCCAGAAGAAGTTTTGAAGAACAGAAGAACATTGTGTTGTCTGATGACGATGCTGTGGAAACATGCTGATATTTCTGTGGAAACCTGTGGTGTTGTTGATGACAGCGTGGGAACATGACTGTGTAGCCTACGATGACGATAGAGTGAGAAGATGACTGTGTATCACTGTAGCCTACGATGATGATAGAGTGATAACATGACACTGTATTACTGTCGCCTACAGTGAAGATAGAGTGAGAACGTGACAGTTTATCACTATCACCTACAGTGAAGATAAAGTCAGAACATGACAGTGTATCACTATCGCCTACAGTGAAGATAGAGTGAGAACATGACAGTTTATCACTGTCGCCTACAGTGAAGATAAAGTCAGAACATGACAGTGTATCACTATCGCCTACAGTGAAGATAGAGTGAGAACATGACAGTGTATCACTATCGCCTACAGTGAAGATAGAGTGAGAACATGACAGTTTATCACTGTCGCCTACAGTGACGATAGAGTGAGAACATGACAGTGTATCACTATCGCCTACAGTGAAGATAGAGTGAGAACATGACAGTGTATCACTATCACCTACAGTGAAGATAGAGTGAGAACATGACAGTGTATCACTATCACCTACAGTGAAGATAGAGTGAGAACATGACAGCATCATCGTGGAGCGTGTCATGCCGCAGGTCACAGGGGGTAAGAACAAGACAATTTTTCTTGAACTGACGCAACAGATTGCATGATAAAAATGTCCACTTCCCTCCACTCTAAGGTAGACCATCAATCTCTTCCACCGAGGTAATGGGGGAGGTGAATGAAGACAAAGTCCAAGGTCCTGTGCAGTTTACAGGCTGGGGACACAGGGTGGAAGTGTACCGGTCCAGTGGTGTTATACACCCATTTAATGGTGTGTATACAGGAAACAAGGGGGAACACCCTACGCACGATACATGATTTTTAATTCGCATTTACTCAAACATACGTACATACATTCATACATACATACATTCATACATCATTGCTGTAAACAACTGATGGGCTCGAAAGGCGGGGGTCCAGGAGTCAATGCTCGATCCTGCAGACACAAATAGGTGAGTACATACATACATACATACATACATACATACATACATACATACATACATACATACATACATATATACATACATACATACAGAAACACACAAGGCCGAGTTCTCGTTTATATTTTAAGACAACAGGATTGTTGCCCTCTGTGTTTCTTGTTTTGTTTACAATATTTTTAAATATAATTTATGTATGAATGTACTGGAGAGAGAGAGAGAGAGAGAGAGAGAGAGAGAGAGAGACACAGACAGATCCGGGGGGGGGAGGGTGAAAAATATATGAACGAGGAAGTCCTGGGAATATGACAGACGACGAGGCCAACAATATATCACACAGCTTCGTGGAGAAATAAACACCGCCTCGAAAACACGGCAGGAGCATAGTACACTACAGGAGCATAGTACACGACAGGGGCATAGTACACGACAACTTGGTGACTGCGATGTGAGGGAGCATTGCATGAGTTAATGTCGGGCACTGGAGTAGACGACACAGTAGACGACACAGTAGACGACACAGTAGACGACACAGTAGACAACACAGTAGACGACACAGTAGACGACACAGTAGACAACACAGTAGACGACACAGTAGACGACACAGTAGACGACACAGTAGACGACACAGTAGACGACATAGTAGACAACACAGTAGACGACACAGTAGACGACACAGTAGACGACACAGTAGACAACACAGTAGACGACACAGTAGACGACACAGTAGACGATATAGTAGACAACACAGTAGACGACACAGTAGACGACACAGTAGACGACACAGTAGACAACACAATAGACGACACAGTAGACGACACAGTAGACGACACAGTAGACGACACAGTAGACGACACAGTAGACGACACAGTAGACGACACGTGGAGGGAACGAACCTCAGCATTAAGATATAATAAAAATACAAAGTCCTAATATTATCGTCACTTCATAAAAATATATGAAGAAGCACGACTTTTAAAATATATGTCCACCCATATACTACTAGCTACATATATCTCCTAGCTGCATATACTTGTAGCTTCATATACTACTAGCTATATATACTACTAGTTACATATATTACTAGCTACATATAACAACACCTGTTTAGTTTGATATCGGGCATAAGATCTATCAACCTCTGGGGGGCCCTAATAAGGCTACTATAATAGTTTACTGATCAGTCAATAAGTATACTTTACCCATGAACTCTGGCCAGGAGTAAAGTAAACTTTCAGTGAATATGCACCGAGAAACCGGGGTATATATACATACCTTTCTATATATATATATATATATATATATATATATATATATATATATATATATATATATATATATATATATATATATATATATATATATATATATATATATAATATTCCCCTGAACAACGGACTGCGACACAGCTGGAAGCCGTTCAGCTTAATAAACTATTTGTTTCCGTCATTTATACATAATTTATCTGCAAAATTAATTAACTTGACAAAAACATTTACTTATGTTGCAAGCACATGTTGTAGCCAAGCGAAGTGTATGGTGTTGATAGTGTGTGGTGTTGAGTGTTGACAGTGTATGGTGTAGATAGTGTGTGGTGTTGATAGTGTCCTCGTGCATATTAATTTAATATCGCTTAACAAGGATGAGTTTTACCTCTGAATACTGACATGATTATAGAGGAAATGCAATGTGTAATATGACGTCAAAGGCACAGACGAGCCAGGGAGAACATCTGGATCTAAGAATGTAACTTTAAGAAACAAGAAAACTATAGAGGATCTTTTGTCCCCCTACGAGGCAGCTCCTAATATATTCATTATGCGAATTGAATTGTGTCTGTCCTGAGTTTTAAAACTGACAGAGGAAATATGTCGTCGTGAGTTGGAAAGACGAGAGCCAGGAGCTACGTCTCGGGCCTATGCACACACACACACACACACACATACACACACACACACACACACACACACACACAAACACACACACACACACACACACACACACACACACAGACAGACGGGTGTAAGATTGCCAGACTAACGATCAACATATCAAGTCTGTAAACGAGAGTAGGGAAATTTGCCTCACCTTTGATATCACTTTGATATCACTATTGGAAAACAAAGTTTTTGTTATTAAAAGCTAGAACATATCAAGAATGGGATGTAGCTTGACTGAATTACATTGATTACGTTAATAAAGTTGTCGTTTTATTACTGATCAAAGCAACATTAAAAATTATAATTGTTCCATTTTACACACACTTGAATTAAAAATATATACATCTTTCATCAGGTAAAAAATAGCAAACGGTTTCACAAATTCTTTAAAAATTGGTTGAATTTTTACTGATTTTTCGTAAAAAAAATTTACCCTCCCATTCATCCATTTTAAATCACACTGGATTATGTATTTGTAATTAAGCCAAATCTTTAGTTAATAATTTTATCGAGCATTGATAAAAAAAAATTGCTAAACACTGTGTTCAAATTCTTAATTATATCAATCATTTTCATAGTCACCTTGTCATCATCGTGTCTAGTTTGGAGGTGGGGATTGGGGAGGGGGAGATGGGGATTGGAAAGTGTTGAAGGGAGGTAGAGAAGAAAAGGATATCCCAGCATTGGAATATGGGAAGTTAAGAAGCTTAGGGAGGAAAAGCCTGCCCCAACTTAGATAGCTTTTAATTTGCATAAGTATCTCAATATAGTTCTAAAAATTGCAACTATATATTCTGTATTTTTAATTACATAATTTTTTTGCCCCTCCCCCCCCCTAAAAAAAATAATGTACTTGTGGAACTTTGAATTCAAGTCTAAGTTTAAATTCTCGAGCAAATGCTGCTATGGGTTCTTGTCCAGCAATCACAGCCTATAGAATTCAGCTCGTTAACTGCTCCATTCAGCCAGTTGAACAATTAGCATGATCAGTAGACGTAAGTAATCAATCAGTCACTGCTCGTCGCTCGGGCATTAAACAGGAAAATCAGATAATGATGTTCGCGTTCATCTCTCACGCCTCGTTGCAAGTCAATCCATTCCTCACACCTGTCATTGCATAATGCTTTGGGAAATACTGAGCTTTCTGAAATACTGAGAATTGCATACAGAAATCATTTTCAGCTTACAATCATTACATTCTGGTCTAATTTCTACCTGAGTTATTGAAGAGTAATAGATGGAATTAAGTGCAGACGAGGAGTCACAATAACGTGGCTATTTGTTGACCAGACCACAGACTAGAAAGTGAAGAGACGACGACGTTTCGGTCCGTCCTGGACCATTCACAAGTCGATTGTGAGAATAAATCGACTTGAGAATGGTCCAGGACGGACCGAAATAACGTCGTCCCTTCAACTTCTAGTGTGTGGTCTGGTCAACAGAAACATTAAATATACTCAGAACAACAGTAGCCGAGTGTTTATGTACTTCCCAATGCCGTGAGGGGACGAGGCAGCAGGCAGCCTGTTTTGCTTATGAATGTCCCGTTAGAAGGAGTAAGGAACTTTGCCCAACCACTTTGGCCATTGGGAATCGAACGCCGACCTGCTTTTTGATAATTACTTTCTTAGGGGTGGTCTTTTCCAGGATGTAATTTACAGTTAACTCTTGGATACCTATTTACTTCTAGGTGAACAGAGCCATCAGGTGTAAGGAAACGTGGACAAACTTTCGGACGCGTCTGAAGTATTCGAATTATCGTAATGTTGATATATATATATATATATATATATATATATATATATATATATATATATATATATATATATATATATATATATATATATATATATATATATCGAAAGTAGGCTACGTTTGTTACGTTGTCCACTCTAAGTCCTATTAACGTTTAGCGCTTTCTTCTCATAGCTGCGTTACCTTACGTTATCATAACCAACGTTACTAGAGCAGCGTAACAAGGAAAGTAACGAGGGGGGAGTCAGAACCATTCTCGTTTTCTAAGCTCTCGGAGTCGATGGGTTCGGTGAATTGTTTGGGTTCGTACGCTTCAGGTTCGGGTAAAAGGTTGGATTTTTCTTTTTTACAAAGGGGCAACTCAAGAGAACGTGTTGCATGATCACCACTACCCGTGATGGGTTGTGTGTTGTGGTGATGGTACTGTGTTGAGGAGTCGTGTGTGTGTGTGTGGTGAAGATAGTTACAGTGATGAAGAGTCGTGTTTGTGTGTGTGGCGAACATAGATACAGCGATGAACAGTCGTGTGTGTGGTGAAGATAGTTACAGTGACGACTGTGTTTACATCCACCTCACCTTACCAGGTCTCACAACAGCGCTCTACCGGACCCACAACACCGCATCTGTTCAGCCGAGAAGAACATCAAAAGCAGCAAGAGGGAGGGAGGGGGAGGCGGAAAATTATACATGTTAGTGTACTGATGCTTTACGAGCGATAATTAGTGGGAGGAGCATTTTAGTTACATATTTACTTCATACATAATCGTTGCGGAGGGCGTAGGACGACACTCGTACTGAATATATTGGTAGTAAAGCCTGAAGCGAGAGGGAGAGGGAGAGAGGGCAGAGAGGGAGAAGGAAGAGAGAGATAGCAGCGAGAGGGAGTAGAGAAGGAAGGAGGAAAGAATGAGAGAGAAAGGAGAGATAGAGACGTGAGAGGAAGTCATGGTGTGTGTGTGTGTGTGTGTGTGTGTGTGTGTGTGTGTGTGTGTGTGTGTGTGTGTGTGTGTGTGTGTGTAATTTAATATTTGTATTTACTATTTGTGTCTGGGGGGGAATTGAGGTGTTAGCTCTTGGACCCCGCCTTTCTGAATGCCGTTTGTCTGATTGATGTATGTCTATTAAGACATGACCTCACGTCAAACACCTAATGGGGCCCAAATATCCACACTTGGCATTGGGTCCTCGTTGAATCATCATGATCAACGTTAATTTAACGTACAATAACCGTTGATGATATTGATCCGGCGTTGACTAGTATTGATCTTGGATATTGTTCCCACCAGCAATACATGACGATGATGTCTATTAATACATAAGAATAAACATGTCTATCAATACATAAGAATAAACATGTCTATCAATACATCAGAATAAACATGTCTATCAATACATCAGAATAAACATGTCTATCAATACATGAGAATAAACATGTCTATCAATGCAGGAAGATGTCTCACAGCACAGGACCATAGAGACGTCAGTTGTAGGTGAATACAACAGTTTACTAACTCCTAGCTATCTACCCTATTTATCAAAAGTAAACAGAGGGTTCCAGGTATACCCGTTTGCCCAGATGCATCCCACAACAGTTGCATTAGAACTCCAAAATGAACCCCAGCAATGGGTATACCCCCCTTTCCTCTACCTGAACTCTATTTTCAGTAAACTTTGAAACCCCCAAAAAAACCTTAGACGAGTAATATCTATCTTTGTGGGCAGCTTTTAACCAAAGGTGTCATTCCTGCCGAATAATACCTGATATAGTGCACGTATAAGAACAATGGAAGCTGACAACGCTTAATGCACTTAGCATGTAATTATACAGACCAATGTTACCAATGTCAAGCTGAGACAGCTAAAGTTTTCGACGTGTTTCCGACGTGTTTCAGCGCTGTTAGTCAGTCTTGCTGGAAATGCGTGGTAATGACTATGAGTCGGAGTGGTTTAGCATAGAGCAAGTAAACAGAGGATGCTTCACTGTGTTTAGAGAGGAGCGCAAAGTTTGGAAAAGAAAAAGAGGAGTTTTAATGAGCTTGGCTGAAGTTGTTTGACAAATGGAAGGTTGTGTTAATGACAGAGAATAAGGGGTATTATGTGTTGTAGGCCGATTTCATAAGCAGGAAGTTATCATCAACAACTTATTGCTTGTGAAAGGCAGACTACTCTCATACCTTCACGCGTAAGCTGAGTATAGGGAGGGCTCCCTACATATAGTGTATAGTTGTATACATAGTGTATACATATGAGTATATAGTGAATACATATGAGTATAGTATAGGGCTCCCTACACCTGAGTGTAGGGAGCCTTTAAACCAGGCAACGGGGGCTTAGGAGCTGGAGTTCATTCCTGGAAACACTAAAAGAGATGCAAATTTATACATGTAGGCATTCACGCGCGCGCGCACACATACACACTCACACACACAGGCTAGTGAAAAAGCTGGATATGTAGGCAGGAGTTTAAAGGAAGATACTAATTTGGATAAGGGAGTACATAAGCAACAGAAGACAGCGAGTCACTATGAGAGGTGAGGACTTGGCGAGACATCACCAGTGGAGTTCCGCAGGGTTCAGTCCTTGGACCTATACTGTTTTTTATATATATAAATGATCTCCCAGAGGGTATAGAATTGTTCCTCTCATTGTTTGCTGATAATGCAAACATTATGAGGCGGATTAAAACAGAGGATGATAGTAGATGGCTACAAGATGACCTAGACAGACTGAATGGAAGGTCCAACAAATGGCTACTAAAGTTCAACCCGAGAAAGGTCATTAAACTAGACGGTGGAAACAGGAGACCAGACACAGGATATCGAATGGGAAATGAAGTACTTCATGAAACGGACAGAGAGAAAGATCTAGGAATTGATATCACACCAAACCTGTCTCCTGAAGCCCACATAAAGAGAATAACGTCTGCGGCATATGCGAGGCTGGCTAACATCAGAACGGCGTTCAGGAACCTGTGTAAGGAATCATTCAGAATCTTGTACACCACATATGTAAGACCATTCCTGGAGTATGCGGCCCCAACATGGAGCCCGTACCTTGTCAAGCACAAGACGAAGCTGGAAAAAGTCCAAAGGTATGCTACTAGACTAGTCCCAGAACTAAGAGGCATGAGTTATGAGGAAAGGCTGCGGGAAATGCACCTTACGACACTGGAAGACAGAAGAGTAAGGGGGGACATGATCACAACCTACAAAATCCTCAGGGGAATCGACCGGGTAAACAAGGATGAACTATTCAACACTGGTGGGACGCGAACAAGGGGACACAGGTGGAAGCTGAGTACCCAAATGAGCCACAGAGACGTTAGAAAGAACTTTTTCAGTGTCAGAGTAGTTAGTAAATGGAATGCACTAGGAAGTGATGTGGTGGAGGCTGACTCCATACACAGTTTCAAATGTAGATATGATAGAGCACAGTAGGCTCAGGAATCTGTACACCTGTTGATTGCCGGTTGAGAGGCGGGACCAAAGAGCCAGAGCTCAACCCCCGCAAACACAACTAGGTGAGTACACACACACACACACACACTCAAAACAAACATTACTTCCCTAATACATAACCATCAGAAATTGGAGCTCATTAACAAGTCCACAAACCACTGCCTCACGGCAACTTTCTTACACATTCTCTCTGTACAAGTTTTCTGGGTGCAACTTCCAGAATAATTCCAGAATGCATAAACTTTCCGGAAAGGTTCTGGTCCTGCAAGCGTCTATAGTGATAACCTCCTCTGGCAAACATTCTCTCAGCGCACGAAGCAGCTTACTTAAGTGCAGTTTCCGCAAGAACATATTTTCTCAGGGTGAAGGTTATTCAATTTCCCTCTCCCTCCTCTCCCTCCATCTTTCTCTCTCTCTCTCTCTCACCCCTCCCTCTCATTCCTTATTCACCTTCCCTCCTTTTTTCTTCTCCTTCCTTTCCCCCCCACTCCTCCTCTCACTCCCTCCCATCCTTAGTTCGTCGTTGTAGTTCATCCCTTCAGTTCATCGGTTTCGGGTCTGCGATATAGTCTACGGGTATCGCAACCCACATTTCATTACTCAACCTGAGAATCGCACCTGGGGATAAGGGTCTCAGGGTTATATTTCCTAATGTATTAAACTTAGGCCTACCCCGACCAGCCTATATCCGTCTTGTATGCTCAGATCATTCCACCAGAAAATTTGGGGTAGGTTAGCGGCAAGCATCTGGCCTCTGTGAGCAAAGAGACAGACTCTCTCTTTGAGTACAGATATTGTGTGTAAATTTTTTGTAATAAATTACGATACATATATATAGATAAATATATAATTATTTCTCACTGTGAATCAGATTTGTCTAGTAATATTAGTTTGAATCGTTGCAGTCACGCACTAGTTGAATGAAAGCGTGTAAGAGTAGGTAGGAACGTTTGACCTCTTGGGGCATTAGAAATGCAAGATCTCCTGTAACACAAGCAGCGTATGACTTCTTGGGGCATTAGAAATGCAAGATCTCCTGTAACACAAGCAGCGTATGACTTCTTGGGGCATTAGAAATGCAAGATCTCCTGTAACACAAGCAGCGTATGACTTAGGGCAGCAGGAGAAGCGTAAGATCTAGGATAGCACAAAGATATCAAGATCTATGGATTGCCAAAGGAGCGTAAGATCTAGGGTGAAAATCAAGATCTGAGGTAGCCAAAGGAGCATAAGATCTAGGGCAAGTAACTAATGTTCCCTGACGCCCATATCAGCACTGCTCCCTCGTAAAATTCCTATAAAATCACACTTACTTCAAATTTATTGGTACAGTAAAATTCTGCAAATGTTTTTCAATGATCATAAAACCTTGACTTCCCAGGAATATTATATTTTTTCGAGTTGGCCGCCAGTGATTTTGAGAGAGAAAAAGTAGTCGTAATGGATAGTCCGGAAACTTAATGTGATATTTATAAAGGGTATGCTAGAGGGTTCTCTCTCTCTCTCTCTCTCTCTCTCTCTCTCTCTCTCTCTCTCTCTCTCTCTCTCTCTCTCTGTCTCTCTCTCTCTCTCTGTCTCTCTCTCTCTCTCTCTCTCTCTCTCTCTCTCTCTCTCTCTCTCTCTCTCTCTCTCTCTCTCTCTCTCTTTGTCTCTCTCTCTGTCTCTCTCTCTCTCTCTCTCTCTCTCTCTCTCTCTCTCTCTCTCTCTCTCTCTGTGTCTCTCTCTCTCTCTCTCTCTCTCTCTCTCTCTCTCTCTCTCTCTCTGTCTCTCTCTCTCTCTCTCTGTCTCTCTCTCTCTCTCTTTCTCTCTCTCTCTCTCTCTCTCTCTCTCTCTCTCTCTCTCTCTCTTTCTCTCTCTCTCTCTCTCTCTTGCAGTCCCTCGCTAAAACGTATCTCCTGCCAAGTTATGAGAGTGTTATGGTGGCTAGCCTCTGTGTATGGTGGTTCAACAGGTAATTCACCTGCATACGGCCCGGCGCTTGATCGACTGAACACAGCCATCGGAAGTATGGCGTTAACTGCTCCCTCTCGCAAGGCTGTTATCCTTGTTTACGATCATTCACAGCAATAGCGTGTGGCGCCCTTCAGGCACAGCAGAGGATATGTGGGAATTTCTATCCCTTCCCAGTTCTTGTTGATCCTCATTCAAACGTATTCAAATATGTGTCTTATCTACGCTTGGAACAACCTCACGTCTGTGGTGCTAATCGGTGAAACAGGATTTTAGAGCGGAATTGGAGCTCAATATTAGTATCTCTGTGGCGCAGTGGTAGAAATCTGGATCATGTCTCGCATGCCATTTCGTCCGGGTTCGAGCCACGGGAACCTATAAACTATTCACCCTGCAGTAATCGTAGGCATGGTTGTAAACCGTGTGATGGGTAGTGTTCTAGGACAAGTTAGTTGGGTATAACTTAACATGTAAAGGGAAATCTCTCATCAGCCTGGTGATATTAACGAAACATCATCATCATCTCCTTGTTCCCTTATGAATAGCATGGGAATTCTCTGAGGCGATTGACAAGCGTCAAACGTACCCATATTTATAAAAAAAATCTTGTACCCATGTTTGCAAAATGGAAAATTTTTAGAGACTTATTTGCTATGTTGCACATTGCATCTGCCAGCCTGTTGCCTAACGCTCCAGGTCGCGGTAAATTACACAACTATATTCACATAACTATATTATAAAATTAAAAATTAAATTAAAAGCAACGAACAAGTTAAATAATTGGCGGAGCTGAGAGTGAGGAATCAAATAGACCGCAAGGAAAGACTTCAATTGAGAGTTGCATGTAAGGATTCGGCACTGCAATGTTCCCTGTCTGGAACACTCTATCCCTGATTGCCCAATTGCTGAATTGGCAAAACCGCTCTATATAGGAAAAATTTATGTGTTTAATGTATACTGAGTCACTGTATATTTTCGTTAAATGGTACACAAAAATACATTTCAATATATTTTTCGCTCTTACTCTTTTATTAACAAGTTAGATTCTGAATATAGATCAGAGATCCAACGATTTATACAGATATCCATCGATGTTTCCGGACGATATTGTGAATTATTAGGAAATACAGTTTACGCAACATTGTGTATAAATATGCGTATATTTTTTTTGTTTTATTCACGAGGGATTTAGCACGGACAAATCATGCACGAGGCATTCATCGTTGCTTCGGATCTTTAAGGAGGCGTTTATTGCTTCCACAAATGCCCATGCCGTGAACTTCAGGCATCTCAAAGAAACCACTAGAGATACTAATTGCATCTATGATAGAGAGAACCGACAAGCGAAATTCGACATAATTAGTCGACGAACCTGAACGCGATATTTGACATGATTTGTCGACAAACCTGAACGCGATATTCGACATGATTAATCGACAAAACGGCACACGACATTCGACATGATTATTTGACTAATCTGAACGCAATATTTGACATGATTTGTCGACGAACCTGAACGCGATATTTGACATGATTAGTCGACCAATCGGAAGTTATAATCGAAACAGGATAAAATAACTTTCCATTGTGCTTTACGTGAATTCGGCATAATGATTATTCCAGGATTTATTGAGACGAGGCATTATTTAGCCGCATATAATGAGGGCAGGAAGAGGCATACGAGAAAATGGTGAAGCAGATGAGGGGAATGAGAGACATTTGAAGGCATTCATGAGAGATTTTCGTGGTGAGGAATATTAATATGGAAAAAAATGTGTTGATTATGAGTGAAAATGAGAGAGGAGAGGATCATTGTGCGGTGAGAGATGTGTATTGGCAAGTAGGAGAAAGTGTGGTGATTGTGAAAGAATGTGAAGTAAGAGAGCATTGTGTAGTGAGAGATGGTGAGGGTGAGAGAGAAGGAAAATGCCATGATAGTGAACGTATAGTATAAGAACCTAAAACATGTAAAAGCTGAGGGGGGAAATTGGTCACAAAAAGTGTCTGAAAATAGGAGTAACAAGAGAGATCTATCAATAAATAAACGAATAAACCAATGAAATATATAAGTGAAAATAAATGGAACAGGAAGAATAGATTTCCCAGGAGACTGAGGGGAAGTGTAGAAGAGAGCAGGGGGAAATGTGCAGGTACATACACGAAGGAGGAATAGTTTAGACAGATCTAGCGCATGAAGAGAAGAGAAACGAAGGGTAGCTAGTTATATATATGAAGTAAGTGATCTCAGGAGCCATTACCTACTGAGTAACAGACTGTTACTCAGTCCGTTACTCAGTAAGTAAACGTGAAGACGAAATAAAAATCTGAAACTAACATGAATATAATTTAGTGAGGTTCTCTAAGCATCCACCTGACGGAGCAGCAAGTAACTGCTGCCCGCCCCTTCCCCTGTTGCTAAAGAAACAAGGGAAGATGAGGTTACTCCATCAGTTCCGCAGCCTCTGTCTTTGTTGAGAGTCATAATTACACCCACATGTACGCTTCCCTACGATAGTTTCTCAAAGCAGTGGTTAGAATCGTAAGATCTAATTAAGTCTCTCCTCCAACCGTTGTGTGATCGGATAAGGTAAGATAATAATCAGGATAAATCACTACGCCAGTGTATAGCACATGAAATGGTTATGACGACAGGATATGAGGACTGAGAGAAGGAAAAGGGCCAAAAGCACCGAGACTATAGGGACTCGGACGCCAAACTGCTAGACGGCAGGTCGACTTTGCACCGTCCAACTTGCATCTCCATGAGCATGTGAGGGGAAAGGGACGCTTCTCTTCCCCTCAGCAGTGTAAAGGCCCTCAAAACCCCTTACTCACCCACTAAGCTCGAACGCCTATCCCACACAACGCAACAAATGCTTTTTTACCGACCAATATTGGCAATAAACTTCTTCATTCTCACTCGTGTCCCATATTTTGTTTCGTTTATTGCAAGAGTAGCAGGCTACACCAGGGGATATCGTGAGTAACTTGCTACACCAGGGGATATCGTGAGTAACTTGCTACACCAGGGGATATCGAAAGTAAGTTGCTGCACCAGAGGATATCGTAAGTAACTTGCTACACCAGGGGATATCGGAAGTAAGTTGCTATACCAGAGGATATTTATGTCTAATGATACCTGAAAAATTAGGTGCAGTCAAATCATCCTATGGAAAAATCAAGTATATTAATAGTTACCTTAGAAAGGACATGCATTTTTGAATATGACTTTGTGCCCGTCGTTACAACCT